>NW_028261383.1:10639050-10794050 GCF_051295495.1 Thamnophis sirtalis
AAACTCAAAGGCACTGGGATGAAAACCCCATCACACCACACCTCAAAATTTTATTCTTGTTTTTGTAACCTTCAGTGGAATAAAATAATTATTAGTCTCACCTTGTTCAGCTTTTCCACTTGTGCAATACTCTTGTGGTCAATGAAAATTTTCAAATCCTGGGATACCTGTTTTTTTAGACTCCCAGATTTCACTCTGTTGATAGATTTATTGGGAAAAATTACCCAGTTTACAATGTCCAGGTCAGCTGTCAGATCTCCTTTCTCATCCAAATATACCCCATCCATGGAATTATTGTGAAATTGGGGGCTTTGAAGGAAGGAATGAAACTGGAAAGAAAAGAAAAAGGATATAAGAATTTCTTTGAAAAGACCCCCTTAGTTCTCTCTCTCTCTCTGTGTGTGTGTGTGTGTGTGTGTGTGTGTGTGTGTGTTTGTGTGTCCCTCTCTCTCTTTCTCTGTCTCTCTGTGTTTCTCTCTCTGTATTTTTCTCTCTCTCTCTGTTGTTCTCTCTCTCTCTTTCTCTCTCTCTCTCTCTCTCTGTTGTTTTTTCTCTCTCTCTGTGTTTCTCTCTCTCTCTGTATTTCTCTCTCTCTTGTTCTCTCTCTCTTTCTCTCTCTCTGTGTTTCTCTCTCTCTCTGTTGTTCTCTCTCTTCCTCTCTCCCTCTGTGTGTGTTTGTGTGTTTCTCTCTCTGTCTCTGTCTCTCTGTGTTTCTCTGTATTTCTCTCTCTCTCTCTCTCTCTCTCTCTCTCTCTCTCGTTGTCTGTCTCTCTTTGTCTCTCTCCAAAAACAGGTCCTATTTTGAGTTTCCTACTTGGTTAGGATAGTATAAATAAACCTAGGAATAATAACAGCTGCTCACATAATATTTTACTATATACATCAGAAGAATGATTATAAAGGACAGGGGTTTAGATATCTGATAATATTGTTCTCCCTGCTTTATCAGAACAATGCTAATAACAAAAGTCCTCTAAAGGCAAGCTCCAAATTTTTATTTCATTGATATTTGATTAAAGTAATATTAACCTAAACTAAAACTCTTGGCCATTAGAGGGCTGAAATTTTAACTTGTTAGAGTTGCCTGATTCAGGTAGGTAGCATCATGTTTCCTACTTTCCGTTTTTGTTCTCCGGGATCTTCAGTGGTGAAGACCAGAGACCTAGCACAAGAAATATCACTCATGAGTTCAAGGATTAGTCCAAAATGGTTGTTCCTTACAGTCCTTACTTTCAATGAGGGGAGAGAACTGCCTATTGACTCCCACCATCTAACGTGTAACCTGAAATTGCCTCCTTTTTAGCACAAATGTAACAGTGTGGTCAGGTCAACCTGTCAAAAATGATGATATAGTCTCTTCTAAGATCATCCAGAGAGTATATAAGACCAAGTGCTATTGCTATATTGCAGTCAAAGAAAGAGTTATTAGAAGATGTGAATGCCCCAACACTGCAAGTCTTTAAGAAGATGTTGGATAGCCATTTGTCTGAAACGGTATAAGGTTTCCTGCCTAGGCAGGGGGTTGGACTAGAAGACCTCCAAGGTCCCTTCCAACTCTGCTATTGTATTGTATTATAAGATATTTGAATGGATGAGATTCCTGCCTAAGCAGGGGGTTGAATTGGAAAACCTCCAAGGTCCCTTCCAACACTGTTATTCTATTCTAAAAGAATGGCTGAACAATTAAGATATGAAAGCATTTTCTTTGAAAACAATAAAAAAGAGAAAAATATTTCAAAAGGCAGGATCAGTGGGTATGGGTAGAAAAATGAAGGGATTGGACAGTTATAATTGGGTTAGGACAGAGTTTCATGATAATTCAATTTTTCAGAATAATAATTTAGGCTTACAAAACTGATTTTTATCTGCAGGGGAACAATGATAGAAAACAATTACCTGCCACACCTTCAGCCTTGGATCTTCTACCTTCATGCCCAGGTTCCTCACTGATCTTTTGGATGTGGAGATATAAGCTGAATTTAAGGCCCTTCCCACAGCCCAGATGGTGTTGTAAATGAGATAGCTGTCCAGAGCCAGAACCCGATCAATCTCCTCTTTCCTCAGAGCCCCCAGCTCTTCTTCCTGTCTGCACCGCCTCCAGACTTTCACTGAAAAGGCATCCTTAGTGGATGAACATCTGAAAGTTTTCTTCACAAAGTTATGCATGGATGTATGAAAGAGATGCATAGCATCGTAGCTTGCCCATTTCTTTTTCTGTATTAGAAAGGAAAAAATGCCAGCCACATACTTAAAGGAAAAGATGCTAAGTATTAAATCGATACTGAGATCCCAGTGAGCTTTAGTGATCCAAACTTTCTCTACAGCGGGTCCAAGAATGTGTTGAAGTAACATTTGCACAAACATCATTCCAACCTGGAATGAATTAGTCTCTGAACCATAAACAAAGACATTGATTTCTCTCCACTTGTAATGTTTTTTAAATGAAAATAATATGTAAGCCACGTTTAATGGAAAGGTTTGATGTATAACTGCACAAATGCCATTCCTTAACATCAAAGAAGACATTGTCCTCATGAACCTCTCCCCCTGGTCAGTTTCTGGAGCAAGGAGCCCAACCAAGGTCCACTGAAAATAGAGGAGAAGCTGGACCATCCCTGAGTACTGGACTCCATCAGCAGGGAGCATTGGGTAGAAGAAAGGAAACTGAGTTTTATCCCTCAGGATCTGGGAAGCAAGACTGTAACTGACCTGAAAGGCATAGAAAATGGTGGCATTTTACATTTAACAAGCCAAATGAAATTTCACTCATTTCCACAATCAAGCTCTTCTTTTCATTTACTGGAGAGGCTCTCTGATGGAAAGTTGCATGGTTGAAAAGTGTCTCCTGAGAAAGACACACCTGAGGGATTTTGTAGGTGCCCAACATGGTTGAAATCTGGATGGAGATACCAGTCTCGGCCTCTTCCAGAACAGCCACTGTGTTTCTCTGCTTTCCACAGCTGTAGTTGGGCACATTGGCCTCCCCATCTGAAAGCAGGTCTAGCAAAGGGTCTGTAGTCATCTCTACCTTGAAGAAATTTTCATAGATATTATAACCCAGGGTGATGTTGGGTAAGATATGGTCACTCTGGTTGATGTCCTCAGTTGCAAAAACGAAGGGCACAAATTTCCAATAATGTTTGGGTGCTTTTCTGCAGGTACGAACATATCAGTGAAAATAACATTTTTTTTTCATTAACATCTTTTTAATCCACTCATTCATAATGACCTGCAAACCTTGTGCAATATTAAAATATATTTCGGTAGAAAAAGAATTAAAAAGCAGAACATTTTGTTTCATACAATATTTCAAAGACACTCTTCCAGGTGGTTATAGTAACACAACCCATGAGAAGAGAAATACGTCCATTGGAAAGTCGCAGGTAATAGGCCTAGGAGTGAGCTTGCAGGCCCCATTGAACCAAAGTTTTAAACTAACGTAATTGCAAAATGTACCAGACATATTTCTAATGTGCTGATTGGGTGCTGCATTTTCTGCACAGTAGGTAATTGTATGGATACATTTAGAGCAGGAAGAATGAGATGATGGGAAATGAGGAACAGAAAGAAACAAATAGCTGAGAGCTTCAAATGCACACAGGTGTTTGCAGAGAGTGACAGTCAGTAAGAATGTAAGAACAAAACTATGGAATGCGTAGGTCAGTAAAAAAAAAAGTATAAGAAATGTGACTTGAGATGAGAATGGGGTCCTTTGCCCAATAGCTGTCCTTGTAGGATCTGCAATCTGTCATTGGACCCCATTGCAATGGTGTAATTATCTAAGTTTTGTTGTGGAATTGCATTGCTATGTTGACTATTCATGTTCCAAATTCCTCATGAAATAAACCTCTGATCTTAAAGTAAGAGTTATTGCTTGTGGTTTCCCTTGTTTCTTTTATCGGAATATTTTTTTATGAGAAACCTACATTTCATGCATTGGTCTTCAACTATTTTGTCCCATATCTGGTGGACTGTTTAATCCCTTTTAATAGGGGTGATTGACACTCCCAGATATTTTCACATTTTAAATGCAGTTCTAGGATTCTTTCCAATTATATTATTTTTTAAAGATACTGAATAGCTAAAATAATTAATGAGCTCTTGTATATTCTTCATATTATAGATATTTGATGAGTTGGACCAATCTAATTATGAATAGCTCCAACCTGGATGACTTCAGAAGCTTTGAAAGTCCACTTTATTCTCTCCAGCTCTCGGGCAGAGTGAATTGACAATCTGTTGAATCAACTTCTGTTGGTATTTTGTTTGTTTCTGGGGCAGTTTATGATTCTTTTCCTATTTCCTATTTTGTACTTGAATTGTAAACCACCCAGGATATGAATTCTATACATAAATAAACATATCGACCTGCCTACCAATACTGAACCCTCCCCTGCCAAGCAGGAGACTCTACACCATTTCTGACAAATGGCAGTCCAATCTCTTCTTGAAAATCTCCAGTGATGAAGCTCCCACAAATTCCAAAGGCAACTTCTATTCCATTGGTTGATTGTTCTCACTGTCAGAAAATGTCTCCTAATTTCTAGGTTGAATCTCTCCTTGATCAGTTTTCATCCATTCTTCCTTGTCTCGCCTTCAGTTGCTTTGGAAGACAGCTTGACCCCTTCCTCACTGTGGCAGCCCCTCAAATATTGGAACACTACCATCATGTCTCTCCTGGTCCTTCTCTTCACTAGACTAGCCATGCCCAGTTTCTGTAACCATTCTGTTTATGTTTTAGCCTCCAGTCTCCCCTAATCATTCTGGTTGCTCTTCTCTGCACTTTTTCCATTATCTCCTCTCCAATGCAGAGAAAAAAAGACAGTGTCCTTTGTGCTTGGACCAGTGTCCCCCTTACTCAAGGGTAAGTTAGAAGGGAGATGCACCATTCTGTTCCACTGTTTCCACACTCCAACTGATCATAGGATGGAAAGGAAAATGGATATGGGCAAATACTGCATCTTGATTGGGTTTTGATATTTGATAGCTCAAAATGAGCTTCCTTAACCTATGGTGTGCAGTAGAGATCCCAAGTTAGAATCAGAAAGTAAGTTAGAAAAAGGGGGACATCAGGGAGAAAACCGCCCTTTTTCAGAGGATTGGAAATATAGACGTTCATTGGAAATGGAGCAGCTATAATGCAGAGCAGGAAGATGAACTTACTTAAAGAATTTTGTTGAAGGACTTCTATTGAAGTGCAGGGATTGAAACCTAGCCTTCATTGCAGAGAATATGCCACTGATGAAATAATCTCCTGACTTGTAATGATTGTCTGGGTCCACTTCACTTTGTTGCAGAGTCAGGAGGCATTTGGCTTTGTGCATCACGCAGGCTCCCCTTGGCCACAGAAGTGGCACAAGGAGAAGTATAAGCAACATGACTTGTGTTCCTGACTGAACCCTCTCTGCCTGCATTTTCACAAAGAATGAGAAGAAGAGGTGGAAGAAAATAAAACCTCTTTCAAGACAGAAGCTTCAGATCCAGACAGGGTCCAGGCAAAAAATAGAAAAACAGCCCTTGCTTGGACTAAAACCAACCCCAGAATCTCTTTCTTTCTCCTGAGCCATTTATGTAAACATGACTGTATGTTAGATATAGATTAACAGAGTTGGAAGAGAGCTTATAGGTCATCTAGTCCAACTCCCTGCCCAAGCAGACCCCACACCATTTCTGACACATGGCTGTCCAGTCTCTTCTTGAGAGCTTCCAGTGATGAAGCTCCCACAACTTCCGAAGGCAACTTCTGTTCCATTGGCTGATTACTCTCACTGTCAGATAATTTCTTCTTATTTCCAGGTTGAATATCTCCTGTTCATGTACTGTTCATGTACTGTTCATGTACCCAACATTTCTGACTTTCTGTTTTACCCAACATTGTATTTACAGTAAATCTGATAGAAACATCAAAACACTTTCTGACATGTTTGGATTACATTTTCTGAAAGTTTGCAGAAATGTCTCTAGGGGCTTAACATAAACTCAGCAAATCACTATGATTGGAAAAAGGTCCATGGAGTTTCTCAGTCATCCAGTTCGTGGTTGTCTCAACGGTACTTTTTCCAAAAGGCAACTGAGTTTCTCAAGGGTTTTTTAAAAGACATATTTTGCTTCTCATCCAAGAAGCTTCTTCAGCTCTTCAGTATGATTTGGATAATTGCAAGAACAGAAACATCAACTCTCAGAACCCTGAACAAGTCAACAAGCACATGCCCAAAGGAAGACCTTACAGATGTGGCTCCTGAATTTGAAGATGGGCTGGCAAAGCAGAATAGAGAATTTGACCCCAAATGTTTCTAATAAAAGTTTTAGAAAAACCAGGATCAAGAGAGATTTTGAGCATGGCCAGGGAGAGAGGCATCTTAATATGGATTCAGTTAGGCATTCATTTTTAGGGGAATTTGTAAATAGGTTCTTTTGGTAGCTGTGAGTCCCATTTAGAGTGGAGCGATTTGTCCCTATTTCAAACATAAAATGTTATTTATTTATTTATTAAATTTATATGGCATTCATCTCACTGTCTAAAGCTTGGGAGATCAGCAAAATAATTTCTTATTCCCATAAATCTCTAATCTGCTTCCTGTTGAAGAGGTTTTACTCTTTTAGACCAGGGTGACAAACTCAAGGCCTGGGGGTCGGATTCAGCTTGTGGGGTGCTTAGATCTGGCCAACAGGGCTGCCCTGGAAACAGTGAAGGATCGGCCCTTGGTGCTTCTGCCAGCAAAAATGGAGCTCAGGAGGGTTGTGGACAGCTCTCCTAAGCTCCGTTTTCACTGGCAGAGGGTTGCAGGAGGCTGTCGCAGCTGAAAACGGAGCTCAGGAGCCTATTTTCACTGGCAGAAGCACTCAGTTTACCATAGGCTCTGTAACATGAGTGACATCGAGCTGGTCACACCCACCCTGGCCATTCCCCCCCCCCGGACTCCCAAGGTCAAACATAACCCTAATGGGGCCCTCAATAAAATAAAGTTTGTCACCCCTGTTTTAAACCTTTACTCATTTTAGCCCCTTTTTAGCCATTTATTGGCCTTCCAAAGTTGGATCTGGCCCTCTCTAGTTCACATTTATCCCAAGTCACTTACATGACCTCTTAGAGATACAATTCAAATTTCTTCCATGTCTCAAATCACTCAAGTCAAATGAGTTACCTAACTCTGTCCAGCTTACTGGAAATAGTGGGGCTGCCCTTGAAGAGTGTTCGGAGACAACAGTTGGTCCAGAATGCAGCCGCGCGAGCGATATCGGGTGTACCTCGGTACACCCATGTTACACCTATCTTCCGTGGGCTGCACTGGCTCCCTATTGGTCTCCGGACATGCTACAAAGTGCTGATGATTACTTTTAAAACCCTACATGGCATTGGACCTGGATATCTGAGACACCGTCTCCTGCTACACACCTCCCAACGTCTGATAAGAACCCACAGGCTAGGCCTCCTCCGGGTGCCGTCGACCGGACAATGCCGACTGGTGACCACTCGGGGGAGAGCCTTTTCTGTAGCTGCTCCGGCTCTGTGGAACGAGCTACCAGCAGAGATCCGGACCCTTCCCACCCTCCTGGCCTTCCAAAAAGCCACCAAAACCTGGTTGTTCTGACAGGCCTGGGGTTGCTGATTTTTATGTGGAACCCACAGTTAAACCCAATGTATGTTGCGTTTTTTAAATTGTTTGTATTCTTTCCCCTATGTGTTATTTTATTTCATTTCGTATTTGTAAGCCGCCCGGAGTCCCCCGGGATTGGGCGGCATATAAACTCATTAAATTGCGAATTAATGGGGCTGTTTCTCATGGGTATCTACGTAAAGATGGGAAGGGAACCAAAATCAAGAAGTTGACCAATTTAGGGACATGGTGCAACCCACAGCTCTTCAGAAAGTACACGTTTCTCCCTGCCCTATGTCACTAGTCATTTTTATGTACTCCAGGGAGTAAGAATAAGTTACTTGAAGAAATGTTGAGTTGAATATCTTCTTCTGGTCAGTGTTCTGACCCAGCCTATGCAAACAATGAGAAACCACTTACTCATGAGTAACACAAACCCCTTTATTCAAACAGAGAAGGAACAGTCTTGTCACTTTGGATAAACAACCCCAAAAGTAGTTAGTCACAATTGAAAGTCTTCTGAAACAGAATGAGTCTTTGACAATTTTTTTTTAATTTACTTTATTTGTATGCCACCCTTTTCCCTGAGGGGACTCAGGGCGGCTCACAGTTCAAGGGGGGGGGGAAACAGACAAGTTACAAACATGAAAACCATACACCGTTAAAAAAGCACAACAGCCATACCATTCAAGTGGGGTTGCAAGTCTTTTAGCCCAAGGCCTGTCGGAACAGCCAGGTTTTAAGGGCTATGCGGAAGGTCTGGAGGGTGGTGAGGGTACGAATCTCCATGGGGAGTTCGTTCCAGAGGGTCAGAGCAGCCACCGAGAAGGCTCTCCTCCGGGTAGTTGCCAGACGACATTGGCTGGCAGATGGGATTCGGAGGAGGCCTAGTCTATGGGATCTTATCGGTCTAGTGGAGGTAATTGGCAGTAGGCGGTCTCTCAAGTACCCAGATCCAATACCATGAAGGGCTTTGTAGGTGACAACTAGCACCTTGAAGCGCACCCGGAGATCAACAGGCAGCCAATGCAGCTCGCGGAGGATAGGTGTTACATGGGTGAATCGAGGCGCACCCACGATCGCTCGCGTGGCTGCATTCTGGACAAGCTGAAGTCGCCGAATACTCTTCAAGGGCTGCCCCATGTAGAGCACGTTGCAGTATTCCAGCCTAGAGGTCACAAGGGCATGAGTGACTGTTGCGAGAGCCTCCCGGTTCAGGTAGGGATGCAACTGGTGCACCAGGCGAACCTGGGCAAATGCCCCCCTGGTCACAGCTGACAAATGATGTTCAAAAGTTAGCTGTGGGTCCAGGAGGACTCCCAAGTTGCGAACCCTATCTGAGGGGCGTACTATTTGACCCCCCAGCCTGAGAGATGGAACACTTGGCCAATTAGTGGGAGGGAAGCACAGCAGCCACTCGGTCTTATCTGGATTGACAAGAAAAATCTTTGTTCACACAAGAACTCAAGATAGAAAGTCCTATCAATGATTAAGCAGAAACACTCCCCTATTCACACCGGCTGAGGCAAATTCACTCCCTGTTATTTCCCAGCAAGGAGACTGTTGGCACCTCCAATATAGAGCAATTAGTCGCAACAAACCTGGTTCTGGCAAATGACTCCGACTGGATTGAGGTAGACTGAAAAACGAATGGTTGTCTGCAACAGGCCACTCCCAAACCCCTATTATTTATTTCCCAGCCAGGGAAGGGCTGGATAGCATCTATAATGTCTTTTCCCTGAGAGCCAGCTTATTGGCTTTCATTGCTCTCCTCTCCTCTCCTCTCCCCTCCCCTCCCCTCTCTATGCATACACTCATACACACATTTGGGATGGCCCAATCTGTTCCTCCCCTTCACTCAGCTCAGGCCCTGAAGACAGTTGCCTCTCCACAATCAGTGGCAGATGCAGACCACAGCTCTGCATCTGCCCCTGATTCTGCTTCCTCATCAGAGAACCTTCCAAAGGCTCCGAAGCTGACACAGGCTCCCCCTCCTCCTCATCTGACTCTGCTGCTAACTCTGCTGGCAGCCGACGGGCCACAGCAGTAAGATAACAATCCTGTTGCTAACAGTTTCATGAAATAATCATTAAAAAGAACCCCTCTATTTCAATGCTTTTGCCTGAGTAATTCCATATAGGGCTTTGTTTCATTAGACTAGACATACCCAATTCTTTTAACCGTGATACATAGGGGTTTAACCTCCAGCTGCCTAATCATTTTTGTTACTCCTCTCTGCAGTTTTTCCAGAGTCTCAACAACCTTTTTAACAATGTGTTGACTAGAACTGGATGCATTATTCCAAATGTGGACTTACTAGGCTTTGTAAATCAGTACTGGAACTTCATGTGATCTTGATTCTGTCCCTCTATTAATGCAACCTAAGACTGCACTGGCCTTTTCGTCTGCTACAGCACACTACTGGCTCATGTTTAAGTGATTGTCCACTAGGATCCCTCTCACAATTACTGACATTAAGCCAAGTTTCACCTTGTCTATACCTGCCCAATTGGTTTTTCTTGCCTAAGTGTACAATTGTACTTTTATCTACTTCGAATTTCATTTTTCTAGGTAGGTTAGATGCAAAACAAAATAAACAGGTTTGCATATTCATAATCTTTTTTTTAGGACCATTCAAATAGCAAATGATATTTTTGTAATAATTAAATGGCAATGGGGAAAGACATAAAAATATTTTTTATTTTATTTTGACATCAAATATTCTTTGGTGTTCAGATCTGGTCTTAAATAAATAATGTAGCACTTGGGGATGAAGAGGCAGCAGAGCAGACCAGCACTGGAAGCCAAGATAGAGAAAATTTGCACGGCCACCATGTATTTCCCTTTGGTGCTTAAGTAGGAGGGTACAAAAGATACCCAGACACTGCAGAAGACCATCATGCTGAAGGTGATGAGCTTGGCTTCATTGAAGGCCCCAGGTAGATTCCTGGCCAGGAAAGCCACTATGAAGCAGATGGCCGCCAGCAAACCCATGTAGCCAAGGGCAAGGTAGAACATGGCAACAGAGCCATCATTACATTGCAGGATGATCTCCGTAGATTGTGAGTGCATGTCAATATCAGGAAATGGAGGAGAGGTGCCCAACCAGATGCTGCAGATGACAACTTGGACACTAGAGCTAGAAAGGATAATGGAGTTGGCCAAACTCTTCCCCAGCCATCTTTGCATCTTATTCCCCGGTTTTGTGGCCAAGAAAGCTAACACCACTGTGATTGTTTTGGCCAGGATTGAAGATACAGCAATCGAGAAGATGATGCTGAAAGCTGTTTGTCTGAGAAGGCAAGTGGCAGTTTTTGGCTGGCCAATGAATAGAAAGGATGTCAAGAAGGAAAGCAGGAGGGAGACCAGGAGGATGTAGGAGAGGTCCCGATTGTTGGCTTTGACTATGGGAGTTTCCATGAATCTAATGAAGATCCCCAAGACAAAGGCTGTGGCTAAAGAGAGGAACAAGGTGATGGAAGTTAGGATGATCCCCAGTTTTTGTGTATATGATAAGAAAGTTTCAATCCTTGGAATGCATTCAACTCGGTTGATGTTTGGATGCTGATGTGCTGGACATCTGGTGCATTTTTCAGCATCTAAAAAGAGAAAGATTAACATCTACCATAAAACAAGAACTTCCATTACATGTATAGTTAGATTGAAACAGATGATGGTGAAGATGAATGTGAGTGGATAAATGTAATAGGTAGCAAAGGTTGGGAAGTTCAAGCATTATACTGCAAAAGGAAAATTGTAAAAGGCAAACAATGAGTTGTGTTGCTTTTGGAGGTTGCACTGATTCCATTCCATGTTCAGAATAACAGAATAAATAATGTTCATTCCATGGACCCCCTACTTAAAAATTACTTTAAACAAGTGAAATTCATTATTCCCTCATTTTTCGTCAGGAAGGGAGGGAGGGAGGGAGGAAGGAAGGGAGGGAGGGAGGAAGTTAGTTAGTTTCCAATGTTAGCAATAGCACTTAGAATTATGTACCACTTCTCACTGCTTTAGAGCCTTCTCTAAGTGGTTTACAGAGTCTGCATATTATCCCCAACAATCTGGGTCCTCATTTTACCAACCTCAGAAGGATGGAAGACTGAATCAATCTTGAGCAGGTGAGAATTGAACTGCTGAACTGCTGGCAGCCAGCAATCAAGAGAATTTGCCTGCAATACTGTGTTAGACAAAAAAAATCCAGGCTTTTACTCATTCCTTAGTATATTGAGTAAAGAGAAGTGAAGTGAAGGGTAAGGTAAGGTAAGGTAAGGTAAAGCAACTGTTAGCATTCCAAGTAATGCTCCCATAGAAAGCAGAAGTCCAAAACAGGTAAATTCCTCAAAGAACAATTTACTGGATAAATCATATTGGCACAACTGTGTTGTGGCCTGTAGGCCACTGGCCCCTCCATTAGTCAAACAGAGGAGGAGGAATGGGAGTCAGGGTCAGCATCAAGGCAACCTAAGAACTCCGAGGGGGAAAAGGGAATAGAGCTTTCAGAGAGAGAGAGAGAGAGAGAGAGGGAGAGAGAGAGAGAGAGGGAGGGAGGGAGGGAGGGAGGGAGGGAGCAGTGATATGCGGTGAGGTTTATGACTGGTGAGGCAGCAATTTTTTACACTTGTGGACTTCAACTCCCAGAATTCCACAGCCAGGCATGCTCAGTTCTGATTTAAAGTGACAGCATTTGTTTTTTCCTTTGCTAAATAAGTTTCCTTTTCTTTTTCTTCTCCCTTCCCCTCCTTTCTCCCTCTCTCCCTCCCTCCCCCCCTCTCTCAAACACACACACACACAAACACACACACGTTGGATTGGACTATCTTTCCTACCACTTTCCCCCTCTCACTCACTCTCAAACAAACACACACACAGTCACAAAAGTTGGATTGGATATCTTTTCCAGTGGCTTGAAAGCAGCTCCTCTGCCATCTCCCACCCCCATTCCCCTGCTGCCTTCCCCAAACACCTCCACCATTGCAAATGCAGCCTGCTGTCTGGGTGGGAAATGCCTGGAACGCAATAAAGCCCACCCACTCACCTCCTGCTGGCAGGCTGGGGTGAGAGGAGAGGCAGAGAAGCCGGAGGGGAGCCGATCCGAGCCTTCCAAGAGAAAGAGGCTGGGGGAAAGCGTCTGTGCTACACCATGGTTCTTTGCCCAGCTTCCGTGGATGACTCTGCTTAACTGTTAAAACAAGCCTCTAAAAAGCACCCCCTACTGTGAGGCAGGAGAACTGCATGCCTCCCCTACATCAGGAATTTTTAGGCTTTTA
The DNA here is from genome assembly GCF_051295495.1 of Thamnophis sirtalis. Classification (NCBI taxonomy): domain Eukaryota; kingdom Metazoa; phylum Chordata; class Lepidosauria; order Squamata; family Natricidae; genus Thamnophis; species Thamnophis sirtalis. Next base: position 10,651,919 of record NW_028261383.1, read on the forward strand.
ACCCTTGCTTAACCTAAGGGTTAAAAGCCTAAAAATTCCTGACGTAGGAGAGGCACGCAGTTCTCCTACCTCATAGTAGAGGGTGCTTTTTAGAGGCTTTTTAAAGCAGTTAAGCAGAGTAATCCACGGTGAGGCAGGCTCAGGCAGCAACTAGCTCAGCCTGACCTCAGCTCTTACCTTTTTCCTTTTAGATTTTTTTTCTTTTCACGATGACAGTGGTGAGGCACTGCCTCCCCTGCCTCCCCTGACTGCACGTCACTGGGAGGGAGGGAGCCTGGGCCATTCGTCAGCTCTCATATGAAGAGTTAATAGCCCCCCAGGCCTGGAGGTGGCTAATGAGGAAGATGAGGAACAACTGGGCCTGACATCTGGATGTGCAGAAGGCAGAGGAGAGGAAAGCAGTGGAAATCCATAAGTTGATCCTTGCGAAGGAAGAGTCACCGCTGCTAGCGAAGCCCCACCCTAACTCTGGGGATAAAAGGCAGGGGGTGGAGATGAATAGATGTGGCAGGCAACTATTCATCTTCTGGCTGGACAGACTTGTTAGCTTGTGGTAGAAAGAGAAACTCTTTGTCAGGGCTGCTGGCACTCCTAATATAGGAATCATTGCTTCAACTACAGAGGGTTTGTCGTGTTTGGGGAGCAGGGTCAGAACAAACTGGTAAAAACTGACTCTGAAAGTTCCCGCGCTTTTCACCTAATTAAATAGTGAACGTTCCCCCTTCCCCCAAGTTATCAATCACATTGTCCAATAGAAGTGCTGACTGGTTGCTTGGTTACTCCACTCCTCCTCTCCAAAGCACCTGTTGGAATGTCCTTGGTTCCCACAGGAAAACTTTTTGTTTTGACTACCAAACCGAGTTATCTAGTTTCCCCCCTCTTTCTGCCTTGGGGCAACCCTGAAGCCTCAAAGATGGCCTCAGCCAGGTTCGCTTTGGGATCGACAGCTTTGTAATCAGAAGTATTTGATGGGCTGTCACAAAGAAGAAAGGATTGAGTTATTCTCCAAAGCACCGGAGGGCAGGACAAGAAATAATGAATGGAAGCTTAATAAAGAGAAATCCATTTTAGAAGTAAGGAGAAAATTTCTGACAGACCAATCAATCAATAGTATAAACTGTGGGTGCTCCACCACTGGAGGTTGTCAAGAAGTGGCTGGACAACCGCAGAGGCTCCTGCCTTGAGCGAAGCTTGGATTAGAAGACCTTTGAGGTCCTTTCCAGCCCTATGATTCCACGTTTGATGGAGAATTTCTCCATTTCTCCAGAGATGCTAAGAAAAACTGACAATTCACCAGTAGACAAGATGAAGAGCAAGAGATGCCACCTCCCATCTAATGCATAGACCTGGTGGATTCCCTGTCTTTTAGTAACCTGCTCTAAATATAAACACTTTAAAGTTTATAAATCAATCAGAATAGAACTGGAAGGGACCTTGGATGTCCTCTAGTCCAACCCTGTGTTATTTCAGACAAGTGACTGTCTAGCCTCTTGTTAAAAACCTCCAGTGATGAAGCACCCACAACCTTGGAAGATAAGCAGTTCCAATGGTTAATTGTCCTCTCTGTTGGGAAGTTTCTCCCTAATTCCAAGGTATTTCTCACCTTGATTAGTTTCCATCCATTGTTCCTTATCCTACCTTCTGGTGCTTTGCAAAATAAGCCTTCCTTGTGGCAGCCTCTCAAATATTGGAATACTGCTACAACTTATCACTTGTTATAAATATCGTAACACTCGTTATGAATTATACATATCAAATTATTTTTTCCCTTTCAAAGCGAAGCTTACAATACACATCAAAACAAACTTTCAACTGCTTTCTTTCCTAAAGTCGGCCTCATTTCTCTGGTGTCACTCACCTTCTGTGGTGGAGATGGTTCCTTCTGCACAAGGACGACAATCGTAGCAGCAGATGGGCTTCCCTTCCTGAGCCACCTTCATGAACCCAGGGCGGCAGCTTTCCACACACTTGGACGGAGGAAAGGGCTGAGGAGAGAAAGGAGAAATAGCCAGAAAATAAATTTATTTTCATAAAAAGGACAAAGGAAGATGGTATTAATAATTTCCAGTTCATGTTTTAGCTTTGATTAAGTAAAGGTCAGTAGGAAAGGAGAGGTTCATTAAAAGGGATTGAACTGCATATTCCTTCTTGGTTCCTCTTCCTTTCTGAAGTTTCAGCCACAGTACCATTTTTAGGCAGCCATTTTTAAATTTAGATATGAAAGTTTTCAGGGAAATATGGGATAGAATTTTACTTTGTGCTAAGTGAGTTAGCTTACTTGCATGATTAGCTCAATCAATCTCCTTTTCCATACAATCGCTGAATAATTTGCATTAAAATAAAATACTATTTTTTTCATGGTCCTCTGAATAGCTGAAGGAGTTTGAACTCTTGAGAGCATGATCAATTGAAGTTCAAACTCAAAGGCATTGAAAGCAAACCTCTCATCCACCTCAAAAGTGCATCCTTATTATCGCCACCTTTTTCAATGGAAGAAAATAAATATTAATCTCACTTTCAGCATTTCCACCTGGGCGATACTCTTTTGGTCAATGAGAACTTTAAAATCCTGGGTTGCCCCTTTTTCTAGACTCCCGCATTTTATTCTCTTGACAGAACTGTTGGGGAAAACCATCCAGTTCACAAAGTCCAGGTCAGCTGTCAGGTCTCCTTTCTCATCCAAATACACCCCATCTATGGAATTATTTTGGAACTGAGAGCCTTGAAGGAAGGAGTGAAGCTGGAAAGGAAAGGAAGAGTTTAAAAACGAAGTGAAACTCCATCCGTGGAATTCAGGCAGCACATGAAACCACACCCCCAGTGGGCCACGGAAAAACCTCTCTCCACAGAACCGGTTCCTAATGGCCCCAAATTTGGGGGCCACTGCTTTACAACTCCCTCTAATCAGTTTGCAGAATATTGCCCCCAACAATCTGAGTCCTCATTTTACCAAGCTCAGAAGGATGGAAGGCTGAATCAGTCTTGAGCTGGTGATGATCGAACCTCTGGCAGTCAGCAGAGCTTAAGGTTAATTTAATTTTTCAGAAGAAGTAAGCAAGGCATCCACTCACAAAACTGATTTCCATCTGATGAAAAAGTCTGATGGAAAATAAATACTGCCAAGCCTCAACCCTTAGAGCATTTACCTTTATAGCCCTGTTCCTCTTTGATCTCTTGGATGTGGAGATATAAGCTGAATTTAACGCTCTTCCCACAGCCCAAATGGCATTGTACTTGAGATAGCTGTCCATAGCCAGGACCTGATCGATCTCCTCTTCCCTCAGACCCACCAGTTCTTTCCTCTGCCTGCACCGTCTCCAGATTTTTACCGAAAAGCCATCCTTAGCGGATGTACATGCAAAGGATTTCTTCATAAAGTTAAGTATGGATGAATAAAGGGTGGAAACTGCATCATAATTGGCCCATTTCCTTTTTGGCATCAGAAAGGAAAAAATGCTGGCAAAGTATTTAATGTCAACAACCTCAAACATCATATCAAGACTCAGATCCCAATAAGCTGTGGTGATCCAGACCTTTTCTACAATAGGTTGCTGAAAGTTTTTCAATAAGCCTTCTATCAACATCATTCCAACTGCGAATGAATTTGACTGTGAACCGTAAACAAAGACATTGACTCCTCTCCACTTGCGATATTTTTTAAGTGAAGAAACTACATCAACCAAATTCAGTGTAAAACTTTGATGAATAACTGTACAAATGCCATTCCTTAACATCAAAGAAGACATCGTCCTCATGAACCTCTCCCCTTGGTCAGTTTCTGGGGCAAGGAGAGCAACCAAGGTCCACTGGAAATAGAGGAGTAGCTTGACCATCCCTGGGTACTGGACTCCTTCAGCAGGGAGCATTGAGTAGAAGAAAGGAAACTGAGTTTTATCCTTCAGGATCTGGGAAACAAAACTGTAACTGATCTACAAAGGAAAAAAAAAAGGAAGACAGTGCTAGTTTACACTTACAAGCAAAATGTAATTCTTGTCATTTCCAAAATCACACTCTGCTTTTCATTTGCACAACAGCATCTCTGACTGAAAGTTCCATGGGTGAAAATGGTCACTTAGATAAAAAAACAGACCTGGGGGATTTTGTAGGTGCCCAACATGGTGGAAATCTGGATGGAGATACCAGTCTCTGCCTCCTCCAGAACAGCCACTGTGTTTCTCTGCCTTCCACACCTGTAGTTGGGAACACTGGCCTCCCCATCTGAAAGCAGATCCAGCAAAGGATTTGTAGTCATTTCTGACTTGAAGAAATTTTCATAGATATTATAACCCAGGCTGATGTTAGGTAAGAATTCGGTATTCTGGTTGATGTCTTTGGTAGCAAAAAGGAAGGGGAGGGAGTTCCAGTACATTTTAGATGTTTTTCTGCAGGTAAAAAACACTTTTAATCCACTCAATTAGAAATATTCCAAACAGTTTGTAACATTCCACAATATTACCATAGAAAACCAGTAAAAACAATAGGAATTTTGGATCATAGAGAATTTCAAAGGAACTCGCCACTTTAAGTGTTGGTTTTCAAGCATTTTATGGTATATTTGACAAACTGCTTCCTCTCTCTTAATATGGGTGACTGATGTCCCCAGATAACCTTCATATTTCAGTGCAGGTCTAGGATTCTTTCAAATTGTGTTATATTTTAAGACACTGAATGGCTAAACACACATATTTATTGTTAGCACTTGTATATTCTCTTAATATTTGTGCAGTTGGATCACACTATCTGACTAAACTATCTACATAAATGACCTTTGCGATCATCTTATAAACAACTGTGTCCTCTTTGCCGATGATGTAAAACTATTCAACACCACTGACAATGCTACTGCCCTTCAAAGTGATCTAGACGTTGTGTCTGAATGGTTAAAGAAGTGGCAACTCCAAATCTCAACCAACAACTGCTCTGTCCTGCACATTGGTAAAAAAAATCCAGAACACAAATGCAAGCTAGGCTGATACAACCTCTTAGTTGACTCTCATTCTGTCAAGGACCTTGGAGTACTCGTAACAAATGATTTAAGTGCTAGAGCTCATTGTAACAGCATCACCAAAAAGGCATTAAGAGTTTTTAACCTAATCTTACAAAGCTTCTTCTCTGGTAATATCGTATTGCTAACTAGGGATACAAGACCTTTGCCAGACCAATTCTCGAATACACCATATGTCTGGTATCCACACTTTATATTGGACATTAATCCAATTGAGTGAGTCCAGAAATATTTCATGAGAAGAGTACTACATTCCTCTGCTCGCAACATAATACCCTACACCACCAGGCTTGAAATTTTGGACTTGGACAACCCAGAACTACACCGCCTATGGTCAGACTTAAACGTAGTACACAAAAATTTCCACTACAACGTCTTACTGGTCAATGACTACTTCACTTCAACCACAATAATACAAGAGCACGTTTAACCTTAGACTGTCTACTATTGATCTCACTCCATTCCTAAGAGGTCTGTAAGGGGCGTGCATAAGCGCACCATCGTGCCTACCATTCCTGTCCTACTGTCCCCATTTATTCGTACCCATTTCATTTATACTCAGGTTTATTCTTATACCTATTACCTTGTAAACGACTGAAAAATCAAATAAATAAAAATAAATAGAATGCCTCCAGCTTGGATACATTGAGAAGCTGTTAAAGTCCAGGTGATTCTTCCCAGCAATGAGGTGGAATGACCCAACCCCCCCAAAAAAATTAGATAGATTTGTTTCTTTGTTTCTGGGGCTGTTTTTGATTCTTCCCCCCCCCAATTTCTTTGTTTTGATTGTAATCCAACAGGCGTCACATAGCCTATGAATACTATGAATAAGTAAATCAATCAACTGACCTACCAATATAATAGCAGTAATATTTTTATTTTAAACAAAGATTGTTAGGTTCATGGCATGAATTTAATATTTGATCTTAATCTTAATCTGAACATAATCTTTGAACTCTCAAGTTCCCTCTTTTCACTATGTATTCATTTTGAATGAATGGACAAAATGGACAGTGATATATACGTATGTACATACTGCATACATACATGTCTCTCTGTGTGTGCAGGTGTATATTTATGCATATCTATAGCATATGTACAATATATGTGTGTTATGTATGTATATGGGTAGATGTATACTTTCTCATGAGAGAAGGATTTCACAGGATTTCATTTTTAACGTGGGCCAGTGTGTTCACAGTAAAAAATGACAATAAAAGTTATCTTATCTATCATATCTTATCTCAAATCAAAATCAGAGACATTCACAAATCCCATGAATGACTAGGTTCTCAATTGGAATTCTTTCCTCCCAGCTGCAGACATTGTAGTGCAAAATCGTCTATCTGGCTTTAACTCATCTCAGATGCAGAGATAAATACATCATCCCTCTCTGTTTAACCGAGATGTCGCCCAGTGTCTAAAAAATCTCAGGGGTGAGATGGAGAGAAAGGTAATTCTGTCCCTCTGTTTCCAGATTCTAGCTTTGCTCAACAGATGGAAAGAAAAGTGGGTGGAGGTAAATATCTTGGTTGGGTATTGATACTTGGCATCTCAAACTGATCTTCATTACATGCAGTGGTCAATAGGGACTCCAAGGTAGAATCAAAAATTAAATTAGCAAAAGGAGCAGATCGAGGGAAGAGCAACATTTATTTTTGGAGGTGTAGAGATTCTTTGGAAAAAGAGTCACTCCAATGCAGTGCAGGAAGATTGACTTACTCCGAGAATTTTGTTGAGGGGCTTCTATCAAAGCTTAATGGTTGAAACCTGGCCTGCATTGCAGATATTATGCCACTAATCACATAATCTCCTGACTTGTAATAAGTCTGTGTCTCCTCATCATTTTCCTCCAGAGTCATGAGGCATTTGGCTTTGTGTATCTGACAGGTTCTCCTTGGCCACAAAAGAATCACTAGTAGAAGTATCAGCAATATGACTTGCATTCCTGTTTGAGCCTTCTCTGTCATGGCTGCTTTTTAACAAAGAACGAGAGAAAGCTGTGGCAAAAACCTAAAACTCTTCCTTAGCAGAAGCTTCAGATCCACTCAAGAGAAGGAAACACAGCCCCTGCCTGTCTTAAAACCAATCTCCAGATGCTCCTTCTGTTTCCAGAGCCACTTTCCAATGTAGACTCCACCCAAAATTGCCTTTGTGTCAGATATTGACTTCAAAGTATTTTCTGGCACGTTTGACTTTTATTTTCTCAATGTTTGCAGAAATGTCTCTAGGGATGTAATATAAAGTCAACAAATAAATCACTAAGATTTGGATAATTGCATGGAAAAGAACCACCAGCTAGCAGAATGTTGAACTGGCCAGCAGTCAGGTGCTCAAAGGGGGAACTCACAAATATGACTCCAAACTTTGAATATGGGCCATGAGGGAGACTGAAGAATTAGGTCCCAAATCTTTTCAATGGAATTCTTTTTGAAAACATTTAGCAAGGCCATGAAGCATGACATCAGATGTGGGTCCCTACCAGTTTGGACCGGTTTGGCGGAGTAGGTAGTAACTCGGCCAGCCACGCCTCCGAACCGGTTCTATCTATGGTGCTACCATCTTGTTTTTTGCTTCTGCGCAAAAGCAATTTTTTTTACTACTGTGCATGTCCCTGAGTGAACCGGCAGTAACAGAAGACAGAACCCACCCTGCTGAATACTACCTCTGGCTCAGTAGGAGTCCTTTTCACCCCATCCAGTCCCAATAGCTTCCAGACACAGGGATAAGATGTCCATGACATCATTCAAGGGGTCTGGGATAGAGATATAAGGCCACATGACATCTACATATTGATGATATCTCCCTTCAAACTGATGGATCACTTCACCCAGCGGTCTCATGTAAATGTTAAATAGAAAAAGAGAGTTCACCAAACTCCGAAACACTACACAAATTAGGGGATGTTGGCTGGATCTCTCTCATTCTATCAGTGCCAAACGGAACTGATTCTGAAGGAAGGAAGAGAACAATTGAAACCAGAACTTTTTCTTTTAGAATTGAGGAAGAAACAGTTAGAAAAAAAAACATGGAAGATTATTTCATTCTATGATTATCTTGGCAAGGTCACTATATGTGCAAAGATGGAAAGATTGGGCAACACCTACCATAGAAGAACGGTTGGTGAAATTGACAAAAGCAATAGCACTTAAACTTGGACACTGCTGTACTATGCTTTACAGCCCTTTCAAAGTGGTTTACAGACTCAATATATTGACCCCCATCAATCTGGGTCCTCATTGTATTGACCTCGGAAGCAATAGCAATGTCACAGTTCCAAATAGCATCCAAAATTAAATCAGAGTCCAAGGCAAAGTATTGCTCAAAGTTCCAATTTATTAAGAGAGCCATGTTGGCACATCTGGGGAAACCCGAATCTGAAAGCTTCTCTGTTTTTCCCACCCAATTGAAAGTTCATGATCTTGCCCCCACCCCCACAAGCCCATCACATGATCCAATCTTCCACTGCCATGCTGGCAGTCCCACTCAACCAGTTCCAGTCAGGTGCAGAGGTGTAGAGACAAAGGATGACCTTGACATTCTAGAAAGGAATTTTATTTTGGCTACATAGCATTCAACTCCATACTATCCCCCCTCCCATTTCCCCACAATAGAAACAGCATAGTAGAATAATAGAAAGTGTGGCAGGCCAAAGATACAAAAGGAATATGGCTGCAGGCCTGACAAACAACAGCACTTAGACTTATATTCTGCTTCACCGGGCTTTATAGCTCTCTCTAAATGGTTTCCGGAGTCATCCTATTGCCCCCATCAATCTGGGTCCTCCTTTTACTGACCTTGGAAGGCTGGAAGGCTGAGATAACCTTGAGGCTATCAGGATCGAACTCCCGACAGTGGATAGAGTCAGCCTGCAATACTGCATTCTAACTGTGCCATTACAGCTCTTATCATAACTCCTATTGTACTTCAGAATTACTAAATGCTATTCTGTAAAAACAGATATCTAAAATTCATTTTATATTTAATTTCAACATCACATGTTTTTTTGTATTTAGATCTGGTCTGAGAATAATGATATAGCACTTGGGGATGAAGATGCAGGCCAACAGGCCAGCACTGGAAGCCAAGATGGAGAAGATCTGTACAGCCACCATATACTTCCCCTTGGTGCTCAGGTAGGTGGGCACGAAGGACACCCAAACACTACAAAAGACCAGCATGCTGAAGGTGATCAGCTTGGCTTCATTGAAAGCCCCAGGTAGATTCCTGGCCAGGAAAGCCACTGTGAAGCAAACAATGGCCAGAAAACCCATGTAGCCAAGGGCAGAGTAGAACATGGTGACACTGCCTTCATTGCACTGTATGATGATCTCTCTAGGTTGGGAATGCATGTCAGTGTCAGGAAAAGGAGGAAAGATGCTCAACCAGATGGTGCAGATGACAACTTGGACCGCAGAGCAAAAAAGGATGATAGAGTTGGCAAAGCCCTTCCCCAGCCATCTCTGCATCTTATTCCCTGGTTTTGTAGCTAAGAAAGCCAAAACCACTGTGATTGTTTTGGCCAAGATGGAAGAAATGGCTATTGAGAAAATGATACTGAAGGCTGTTTGTCGGAGAAGGTAAGTCACTCTCCTTGGCTGGCCAATGAAGAGGAAGGTGGTCAAGATAGAAAGCAAGAGGGAGACCAAGAGGATGTAGGAGAGGTCCCGGTTGTTGGCTTTGACAATTGGTGTTTCCAGGAATTTAATGAAGATCCACAAGACAAAGCTTGTAGTTAAAGAAAGGAACAAGGCAATGGAAGTCAGGGTGATCCCCACATTTCCTTTATAAGACAGATAGTTTATAATCTTGGGAATACAGTGGTCCCGATTGCTGTTTGGATGTTGATCTTCTGGACATTTTTCTGTATCTGAAAAAGAGGAAGAGTAGAATCTACCATATAGCTTGCCTTTGATCAAATGCATTGCATGGGTGAAATTATTGTTGGTGAAGATGATTATATATGAATGACACCAGTGTGTTTCTTCATCTTTCTGCAGCTAACAGTTCTTAATGTTGCTTTTCTTTTCTTTTTTTAATATTACATTTCCAGCTAACCTGTTGAGAGTGTGGAAGGGAGGGAGGGAGGAAGGAAGAACCCAAGGAAGATGGAAGGGCCACAACTTTAGTTTTACACTGCTGAGTCTGTTGAAACTTGAAGTCAATCCATTGTCTGTGCTTCATAGATAGAAAGAAAACCTTTCCTTCAGTGGAGTAAAATAATTCTGACAGCAGACGTGTAAAAATGCTACCTTTCCCCAGAAGCAAGAAATATTAGATGGAGGAGCCCTTTAGGAAGAATTGGCTATGGAGGGAGGACATAAAATGCATTTCTCTATTTTGTATAGACTAGGTGATGGCAACCTGCAGCCCTAGAACTGCATGTGGCTCTTTGACCCCTCTTCTGTGGCTCCCTGGTGACCTGGTCACATGACCTACTCTCCATCCTGAGAAGGCGTGATCATCTCTGCAGAGCCACGTGGCTGAAGCGCCCCAAGCATTTTCTCTGCACTGCCCATGATTGGCTGCCTTTTGGAATTCAGTGTCATTCGTGAGCAGTTCAGCACCAGCCACAGTTCATTTCGTGTTGTCTCAGAAAGGAGAGAAATGGGGAGGAGCACAGCTGCCATTGCTGAATGGAGGGAGGGAAGAGCTCCGGCTCTCCTGCGCAGTGGTGGCAGCGGGAGGAGGAGTCGCTGCCCCCCGCCATGATCCTGGCCCAGGAGGGTATCTTGATTCTGCATGCATGCATGCATGCATGCGAGAGAGAGATGAGAGAGAGAGAGAGAGAGAGAGAGAGAGAGAGAGAGAGAGAGAGAGAAGGGGAGAAAAAGAAAGAAAGAGAGAGAGAAATGAGAAAAAATGGAGGGAGAGAATGAGAGAAAGGAAAAAAATCTAAGTGATGATTCTTCTCTCCTCCCCTCTTCTCTCCTCTCCTCATATATTTAATTTAAAAGTGTTTACTGGTTTGAAGTGTTGATCACTTTCACATATAAAACACAGTGGGATGTTGCAAAACAAGCAGTAACATCCATAAATTAGACTTGTGTCCCACTTCTTCCTCTTGTGCTTTGCAGATGTGGAAAAGTGTCACCTTTCAGCTGACAAGTTCAGTGTCTTTAATCACTGGGCCATTGAGTTCCCTTTACCTTTTAACATTCCTATGATTTGCTGTTAAGTACAGTAAATGTATAATTTATTGGGTTGCAGTGGTTCAGTGGCTAAGATGCTGAGCTTATTGATCGAAAGGTCAGCAGTTCGGTGGTTTTAATCCCTATAACGGAGTGAGCTCCCGTTACTTGTCCCAGCTTCTGCCAACCTAGCATTCAAAAGCACTTAAAATGCAAATAGAAAAATAGGAACCACCTTTGATGGGAAGGTTACAGCGTTCCGTGGGCCTTCGGCATTTAATCATGCCAGCCACATAACCACAGAGACATCTTCGGACAGCACTGGCTCTTCAGCTTTGAAATGGAGATGAGCACCACCACCTAGAATCGGGAATGACTAGCACATATGTGCGAGGGGAACCTTTACCTTTAAATGTATAATTTATAAAGGCATTTTATGTAAAGAAAGCCCACATTTCAAAATATACTTTCATGGAAAATATCAGACTACATAGTTCTCCCAAGCATTTGCTCCTTTCTTCTGCAGTCACCTACCTTCTGTAGTGGAGATGGTTCCTGCTGCACACGGATGACAATTGTAGCAGCAGATGGGCTCCCCTTCCCGAGCCACCTTCATGAATCCGGGTTGACAACTTTCCACACATCTGGAGTGAGGCAGAGGCTGTGCAGAGAGAGGGAGATTAATGGCCTTCAGAAAATGAGGTATTTTATTTCCAAAATGAGGCAAAAGATGAAATGTTTGGGGATCTCCAGATCAATGCCTAGGTTTGCTAAATTGGAAGCCTAAAAAGAAAAATCTATGGAACTCATCAAACTGATTCAGCTGCTTGTTATTTCCCTGTTGATTTTCTCTTCTAATTTTTCCCATTCTCCAAGAATTATCAATGCACATTCTCAAGGACAGTTGAATTGATGCTTTGTTTTGGCAAAATAATTAATCATGTTGTCTGATGATTTAATTCTAACTCACTTGCAGAAAACTGATAAACAGTTAACTGGAACTTTTAGTGATATTGTCAGCATTCCAAGTATCATGTAGAATTAAATCAGAGTCCAAGGCAAAACGATCCTTAAAGTTCCAATTTAATAAAGCAGACATCTTAGCACATCTATGTAAATCCCAATTCTGGAAATTACATCAGAATCCCACCCAGTTAAAAGTTCATGATCTTGTCCCCACACCCACAATCCATTACAGGGTCCAATCTTCTTCCACGCTGGCATCTCCACCCAGCTGCTTCCGGTCAGGTGTAAAAGTGCGGAGACAAAAGATGACCTTGGCTTCTAGAAAAGAATGACAACAATACATTCCACAATCCTAATCCTGTCTATTCCCGCTCCCATCAACTATACTAATGAAACAGCATAATGAAATAAGAGAAATTGTGACAGGCCAAAATTCTAAAAGGAATATAATTGCAGGCCTGACAGATATACTGTATCAGTATATACTGTATAAGTCAACATTTAACCTCTCTTGGAGAATGGAGATCACATCCCAAGCCTCCACCCCTGAGCCAGCATAACAATCCTTTTCATAAGAAGAGCAGCATAAAATATATCTTCCCACCTTGTTGTGCACTTCCATCCTTGCAATAGCTTCCTGTTGGATCACTAACTTCATATCCAAAGACCTTGGTCTTTGTAGACTCCCACATGGCAGTTTGAAAAAAGTCTTATTGGTGAAAATCATCCAGTTCACAATGGCCAGATCTGCTACCAGTTCTCCATTCTCATTCAAATAGACACCATCAATACAATTATTATAGAACTGAGAGTTTTGAAGAAAGGAATGTAACTGGAATGTAAGAGAAAACGAGTAGTGTTACATAGGACACCCAAAGATCTAGGGAAAACTCATCTGTTTGAGCTGGAATGAAGGAACTGTACTAAGAAACATAGAATAAAAATCTTTTGAAGGACCAAGAATGACTTCTCCCAACAAAGTTGGTGAACAGATTTAAATAACAGTTGCTGTATAGGCCAATGGGCTGATCGCTAAGAGAAAAGTCTTGAAGATTACTGTGGGTAAAGGTAAAGGTTCCCCTTGCACATATGTGCTAGTTGTTTCTGACTCTGGGATGTTGGTGCTCATCATTGTTTCAAAGATGAAAAGCCAGCACTGTCTGAAGACCACTCTGTGGTCATGTGGCTGGCATGACTAAACAACGAAGGCACATGCAATGCTGTTACCTTCCCACCAAAGGTGGTTCCTATTTTTCTACTTGCATTTTAAGTGCTTTTGAACTTAACCACTAAGCCACTGGTCCCTTTTACTGTGGGTACCTTTGCTCTATTTTAGAGCAGAGGTGTGTTCCTACTAGTTTGGAGTGGTTTGGCCAAACCAGTAATGGTTTGCCAGCCTGAGTCTCCAGAAGAACTTTATTGAGTACATGATTTAGGCACAGAATGAAAGCAAAATCAGCTCTGGCTAATTCCCTGCCAATTCAATATAATTAATTTATAGAATCCTCCCTCTCTCCTATTAGTGCAGGTCATATTGTCCAATTCAGTGTCACAATATTGCTATGATAAGATGGCAAACATCTGCTGATGTGATGTGACTGCTTCAGAGGTGGGTTGCTGCCAGTTCGGCCCGGTTTGAAGCAGCTGAGAGCGAACTGATACAGTGGCTTTTTTGGCCCACCTGCCCACCTGCGCTCTATACCTGTTTTTATGACAAAAGGCACCACTGGACTGCTTGATATTTACAATCCACATTGCAATTCCCTCTCCCTTTTGCCCATAGTTCGTTGGCAAGCTGAGAAGCAGTAAAAGTGAAAGCAGCCTGAATACACCTCTAAGCTTGACATATATTGTAAAAGAAATGAGCAGGGTGAAAGAAATACAAAAGGTAGATATCAGGCCTGGAAGCCATCTTTTGCCTTCAGGCCTGCCCCATTTAATGCTGTAGGAAAATGGGAGGGGGAATTATGTGGAGTATGGGAGATATATAATCTAAATAACATTCCTTTCTCAGAGAGTCAAGGATAACTTGCCCTGCACCTGGAGTGGTGTGACTGGGAGGCATCTCCAGTTGGGACGAGGCCTGATTGGACCATGTGATGGACATGTGAGTGCTAGGCAGGGTCTTGAACTTTCAATTGGGTGGGGAAAACCTGGAAGCTTTCAGATTTGGGTTTTCTCAAATGTGCCATTATGATATCTGTAATAAAATGGAACTTTGAGGAAACTCAACCTCGGAGTTTTCTTTCATTAGGAGTGTGTTACTTGGAACCCTGACAGTAGAACAATGGAAAATTTGATTTCATCTTAATTTTTGTATCCAAAATAAATGATTACTATTGTCAGAATAGTTGCACAGTTGTTACAGTTGTAAAATTGATTGTCCACTGCAATAAGAGATGCTGCATCTGGCTTCAGGGGGAGGAGTCTGCCGCCGTCGGGAGCTCAACGAAGCTCCTCTCAGGGTTCTGGTTTGTATATCTTATAAGATCTATAGATATCTCCCCTTTCTGGCAGAAAGGGGCAGGGAGAAGGTCAGTCGTTAGGATCTCTTTGTAATTCATAGCTTTTTTTTTTGCTGTGAATGGAGAAGAGGTTCAACATTAGCTGAGCTTTTACTCCAGCCAGTTCTCCGCAGCTGCCTTTTTTGCAGCCCTAGGCAGATTGCCCTCCCCCCCCAGGACAAAGCTAAGCTATTTAAAAATTAATCCGGGCGGGGACCATTCCTGAGGAATTTCTTCTATCACTATCTAAAATACCAGCTTCAACTTTGCAAAAGGCTCCCTTTTCCAGCTGCGTCACAAGATGGCGATCTTATAGCTTTTGTGTTCGATGTGACGTACTTAGTCAGCCCTGCTCTCCTGAAGGCTTCTCCGTATTAACTGTTAAAAGATTAACTGAGGGGAGCAGAGACTTTGATTTTTGGCTTGCTTGATTGCTTGTCTTTTATTTTTATTCTGGAATGGCTCCCAAATCTAAACAGAAGCGCTTCCTTAATAACATATCTCAAAAAACTGCTATGAAGCCGCTACCCTTGCCTCCTACGCCCTCCACTGGAGATTTGTTAACACAAGAATTTCTTCTCCAAACACTTAATAATTTTAGACAGGAAGTTAATCAACTGATATCAGATTTATATGATCAATTTGATGCTAAAATTGCTCAAGCAAAGCAGGATATGATCGGAGTAATGACAGTCATGACAGATTATATTGCTGAAACGGAGGATAAATTGGAACTTTTGGAAGAAACTAACTTTAATTTGACATCCAAAATTCAAACGTTACAACAGGAAATTGAAAATGCTCAAAAACAACTTGTCATGATAAATTATAACAAGACTGCCTTCGCAATAAGAGTTAGAGGACTGCGTGAAAACGAACAGGAGAATTTGAAACAGATCTTCTTTGAGGCTCTTAGCCGCTCGGTGGGAAGTCCGGGACTTAACTTTGATTGGCAGATTCAAAAAATTTACCGCCAGAATTCGTGGGTAGCAAAACAGCGACAGCTTCCGAGGGACATAATTATATACTTTACCACAAGGGAATCCAGAAATGTGATAATACAGAGGCTTTACAACAAGAGGTTGAGAATTGATGGACAGGACTTGATTGTTTTTAAAGAGATACCATCTCAAATATTAAGAGCAAGGAGAGATTATATTTTCTTAACTGAAGAACTCAGAAACTCTCAGATTCCATACAAATGGGAAGCCCCAGCTGGCATTACAGTTACATTTGGCAATCAAAAACACCGCATTAATTCTGTCTGTGAAGCCCGAGAATTTTTTTACAAGACCCTGAAGGCGGGACTTCCTGATTCATCCGGACCTGGAGAGAGACAAGGAGAAGGAGAAGACAAGCAGCGAGACACGTGGCTACAAGGCAGAGGGTGCTGCTTTCCTCTTCCGGAAGGGCAGAAGAGTAAAGAATAAAGACTTAGCGATGTTCTTAAAACTTTATGATTTCTGCCTGGGATAAAATGGAAAAGGTGCATATCGATGATGAGACATGGAGACTGAAAGAAGCGTTGCTGATTGTGGACACATATTGTATATAAGATTTGTTTGAACTCTAACTCAAATTGCGCATGAATTATTTTCCTAGGCGAGGAGAGCGGAGATTGCGATCTTTTTGAGTTGTGGTCTGGGACGAACGGAGTTGGGAGGCGCGTGGGAGAGGGAAGGGTAGCGAAAGCTTAACTAGACTAATTGGGGCTAGAATGCAAGCTGATGTTTGTATGAGTTGCTATTTCAATATAAGGTTAAGAAAGATTAGTCAGAGAGTCTCCAGGAGTGGAGTAAATATGTGAGGAGCAATGGACGCGGATAAAATATATATGTGGATATGGATAAAGGCAGGGTGGAAGGTAAAAATTTACATGTGGATGTGGGTAAGGATAGAATGG
This sequence comes from Thamnophis sirtalis, assembly GCF_051295495.1. Taxonomy (NCBI): domain Eukaryota; kingdom Metazoa; phylum Chordata; class Lepidosauria; order Squamata; family Natricidae; genus Thamnophis; species Thamnophis sirtalis. The sequence goes on from NW_028261383.1 coordinate 10,668,428, forward strand.
GAGGTGTTGGAAATGAAAAATGAAAGAAGTACTTGAGTTTAATGGTTTTATAGAAAGGTTTGGATATTCGGATAAAAAAGAGATAAATTAAAGGTCTGAATAGATAGATAAAGCAATGTGACTTTTAGTTGGGGAATCCTAATTGATTAACTTACCTGGCTCTAATACAGTTTGAAACCCTGCAAGTAGTAAAATAACCGAAATTTGGAATGAGCTACATTGTTTAAGATTTACAGATGATGGGAAGCTGTGTTAATGTAGTGGGTTTATTGACCTTTCTTGTTTTTCTTTTTGTGTGTGTGTTTTTTTTCTTTTCTATTTTTTACTATTCCCTTTTTTTTGTTTTTCTTTTATTTTTTTTTAACTTTAAAGTTAGCTGGCTTTATTATACTGAAGTGCTTGTTAAAGAACTATGCCGGGTATGGGACCTGGGAAGCTGTAAGGGGGTTAGGGAGGGGGGATTATAGGGGGGAGGGGGGAGGGTGGAATTACAGTTTCAATTCTTAGAACAATAAGAATTCACTTGTATACTGCGGCTCGTTTTCCTTTTTTTTTTCTTTTTCTCTTTTATTTTCTAAAAAATAAACTGAATAGATTAATTGTAGGGATACACCAAAGTGAGGAGAAGAGGGAAAGAAGAGGGAGAAGTAAAGAGGGAGTGAGAGGGGAATGTAAGGAGGGTGAGATGGAGGGAGGGGGAGATGTCTGAGGGGGAAGGGAAGTAGAAGAGGGGAATGCTGGAGGGGAGAAATGAAAGTTGGAGGGGGAGAAGAAAGGGTGTATGGGGGATTGAAGTGTTATGTTGGGGTTTTTTTTAATGGTGGATTTTTTCTTTTTCTTTTTTGTTTTTTGTTACGCACAGTATATAAGTGATTGTATAAAATGAAAATGAAATAAAAATAATTCATTGAAAATAAGAGATGCTGCATCTTACAACCACAGCAAGATGTTTTTTGAGCAAAATTGGAAAAACAGTGATACCCCCAGAAGAAATAATAAGGAAAACTTTGGCCTGTGCAGAAATAGACAGGCTGACACTAGAACTTAAAAATAAGGGTGAGTCAGAATATTACGAAAGTTAGAACAAAATGTACCAATGGTTGGAAATGAGGAAAAGGAGTCGAAACAGAAAATAATGAAGATTAGTAGAACTGAAATCAGACTATATTTAGACAAATGAGGACAAGGTATATGTTCGTAAGATCAAAGTAGCAGTGTATGAAATTGTATTTGTGGTTATGTCAAAATATGCATAGAAATGACAAAGCCAGGAAGAGCGCTCTATGTCCAATGTTTTTAATGTGTATTTAATAAAAACTTATTTTAAATAAAAAAGAGATGTGCAATACAAAAAAATACCTGCCATGCCTTCAGTGTTGGAGTTTTCATTTTTTTATCACCTTTGAACGCTGTCCTTCTGGATCGGGATAAAAAAGCTGAGTTTAAGCTCCTTGCCACAGCCCAGATTGTGTTGTAAATGAAATAGCTGTCCAAAGCCAGAATCTGAATCACCTCCTCTTCACTTGGGGTGTCCGGTTTTGATCTCTCCTTGCACCGTCTCTAGATTTTCACTGAAAAGCCATCCTTGGTGTTGGAACACAGGAAGGAGTTCCACATGAAGTATCCCATGAAAGAATAAATGTCCTTCCAACCTTTCACATTATGTCTTATAGTTTTACTTCCCTCCGTAAGAAAGAAAAAAATGCTATGGATGTGTTCTGAGAGAAATGTATCATCTGTCAAAGTAGTAATGAAGTCCCAGCGCATTGTTGTGATCAGAACTTTTCCTCTAAGAGGCTCAGAATGATATTTAAATACATAATTCAGCAAACCAACCCCTATATTGAATGTATTGGCATCTACACCATAAATAAACACATTCACTTTTCTCCATTTCAGATATAGATCCAAGTCTATGAGGATTTTCCGATTAATTACAGAAAATGTATCTGATAAAACTGGACAAATGCCACTCCTTATCAGCATGGGAGTCAATGTTCTTATGAACCTTTGTCCATACTCAATGTCTGGAGCAAGGAGACCAACCATGGTCCACCTAAAATGGAGGAGAAGCTGGACCATTCCTGCATAATGGACTTCTTCAGCAGGGAGCAGCGCATAGTAGAAAGGAAATTGACTTTTATCACTCAGAAACTGGGAATGAAAACTGTAACTGATCTGAAGAGAAAAAAAAGGTGATGCTTTAATTCTGAGGCCCATAAAACCCAAAATTAAGCCCCAACGGTGGAATTATTACAATATCTGCAATACATAATTTTCGGTAGAGATGTGTCCGGTTATTTTGCTCTTGTAAAAGAACCATACCAGGAAGAAGAGTATAAGGAACAGTGGTGGGTTTCAGCCGGTACGGCCCAGTACGGCCATACTGGTCGTAGTCGAGAGCAGCAGTTACTGTACCGCCCGTGTTCCATACCTGTTTTTGAAGCAACCGGGCCAATTGTGCGCATGTGCCAATTGTGCATGCACATGACTTCCAATGAGCAGCTGGGTGTCACAGGGCAGTGGAGAGCGCATGCATGCACAGCACACATCAGGCACATGCGCAGTGCACATACGGAACATGCATGAACAGACCATGAGCAGTGATGGTAAGAGCAACCCATCACTGATAAGGACTGCCCCAGCCGGTCACTCAGGAAAGCAAAACTCTTGACTCCATCAAGGTGAATCAACAGAAGTTTTTTACTGAGAGGAAGTGGTTGCAGTAAAGTCAGGTGGAATCTGAAGGTCTCGCATAAAGCACAAAGCAGTTCTTCCATTTCCCCAAACCCAATCTCCCCGACCAGTCCACTGGCGGCCAATGTGATGCTGCAAGGCTGTTTTGAGAATGCTGAGTTGCAAGGCAGAGAACAGTTACCCCCAGGGCATGATGGCCTTGGAACCAGGCAGAGACCAATTGGGAGGGAGTCTGCTCCGTCTCCAAAGACAAGCTGTCTTCCTAATTCCTAAGTTTGTGTCACAACACAAGCAAAAGCATGCAAAAAAAAAATGCCAGTGAGACTCCCCCTCCTGCACAACAGAATGGCAGGACACGATTAGCTACACTTGGCCTCGCAAAACTAATTGGCAATTAGGTCTCTGGCAGCGTTTCAAGGGAGATAAAGGTGGGTGCTTATCAATATTACCCTGAAAGACTTTGGCAACTTGAGCAGACATTCGTCGGACCACTTACAGATTGTTTCTGAAACATTATGGGCTGTATATGACCATAATTCACAGATGTTTAAATAAAAGAGGATTTTTGGGACTAAGATTGTGATTTATGCTTTCTCAGGAGCCCTAGATCAGAATACCCTTCAACCACCATCCCTGACTACTGATATGACAGAGAGATGATTTGTCAGCCCGGGAAGCCATCTTGTGAATGCTCCAACACTGGACGTTTTTAAGAAGATAACCATTTGTCTGAGGTGGTGTAGAGTTTCCTGCCTAGGCAGGGGGTTGGACTAGAAAACCTCCCAGGTCCCTTCCAACTCTGTTATTCTATCCCTCACTTCTCTTCCGCCTTTCCCCTCCCCTCTCCCTCAGTGATCTTGTATTTATTTTGGTATTTTGTAATACTTTGTAATTCAGTAACACAAAAAACCCCAAAAACATACCTGTGGGATTTTGTAGGTGCCCAATATGGTCGACATCTGGATGGAGAGACCAGCCTCTGCCCTTTCAAGGACGGCTACTGTGTTTCTCTGCCTTCCACAACTATAATTGGGAACATTACCCTCCCCTTCTGAAAGCAGGTCCAGCAAAGCCTCTGAAGTCATTTGTGATTGGAAATAATTTTCATAGATATTGTAACCCAGGGTGATATTGGCTAAGAGGTAGGGTTCCTGATTGATCTCCTGGGTGGCTAAAAAAAGGACAGCACCTTCCAGTATTGTGTCATTGTCATCCTAGAAATGCAAATGTATTAGACCACAATCAATGAAAATAACCTTTTATTTAATCTCTTTTTACAGAAATACTCTAATTTACCTATGCTCATGTCTTCCTCTGAATGGACTACTACATTCCTAAAAATATTAAATAACAACAAATGAGCAGAAACAATGAATTAATTTAAGAAATACTATTAATTCAAGGTCAAAAGCACAATCCCAGCTTCTGACAGACTTTATGTTTTGCAATTATTAATAGTTAGAAGGATCTAAATATTAGAATATAGAATAACAGAATTTGAATGGACCTTGGAGGTCTTCTAGTCCAACCCCCTGCCTAGGCAGGAAATCCTATACCATTTCAGACAAATGGCTATCCAACATCTTAAAGACTCCCAGTGTTGGGGCATTCACAACTTCTGAAGGCAAGTTGTTCCACTGATCAATTGTTTTTAACAGTCAGGAAATTTAATCTCAGTTCTAAGTTGCTTCTCTCCTTGATTAGTGTCCACCCATTGCTTCATGTTCTACCCTCAGATGCTTTGGAGAATAGTTTGATTTCCTCTTCTTTGTGGCAACCCCTGAGATATTGAAACAGTACTATCATGTCTCCCCTAGTCCTTCTTATCATTAAACTAGGCATACCCAGATCCTGCAACCATTATTCTACTTATGTTGACCCTTTTGTGTGGGAAGAGAGTGGTGGAAAAGAAGAATTGGGCGCTATCTAACAAAATGAAATTCAATAGTTAAAAAGAGTAAGGTTCTACATTTAGGCAAGAAAACCAAAATGCACAGGTACAGTATAGATGGTACCTTGCTCAATAGTAGTAACTGCGAGATGGATCTTAGAGTCCTAGTGGACAACCATTTAAATATGAGTCAGCACAGCAGTATGCAACAGCTACCCAAAAAGCCAACACAGTGTTAATACCACTTTATAATGCTTTGGTAAGGCCACACTTGGAATACTGCATTCAGTTTTGATCGCCACATTGTAAAAAAGATGTGAAGACTCCGGAAAGAGTGCAGAGAAGAGAAACAAATATCATTAGGGGACTGGAGGCTAAAACATATGAGGAACGGTTGTAGGAACTGGGTATGTCTAGTTTAATGAAAAGAAGGACTAGGGGAGACATGATAGCAGTGTTCCAATATCTCAGGGGTTGCCACAAAGAAGGGGGAGTCAAGCTATTTTCCAAGGCATCTGAGTGTAGGACAAGAAGCAATAGGTGGAACTAATCAAGGAAAGAAGCAACTTAGAACTGGGGAGAAATTTCCTGACAGTTAGAACAATTACTCAGTGGAACAACTTGCCTCCAGAAATTGTGACTGCTCCAACACTGGACATTTTTAAGAAAACATTGATATCTATTTGTCTGAAGTGGTGTAGGGTTTCCTGCCTAAGCAGGGAGTTGGACTAGAAGACCTCCAAGGTCCCTCCCAACTCTGTTATTCTATTCTAATTGTCCGCTTTTCCCCATCAACACACTCACTCTTCTCAGAGGATTTCACAAAACGTTTTTTTTCTTTAAAAGTCAAGAATAAAAATCTGTACTGATGATTATATTTGAGAATTTCAAAGAAGGCGCAATGAGTGCAATGCTATAAATGGATTGCCAAGGATGAAATGGGAGAAAAAAATCTATCTGATCAAGGGAATCATTTATTATAAGAAGGAAGGCTGGAACTTTAGAAACCAGAGCAAAATGAAACAGCTCTAAAGCATTGGAGGAAGCTGGACTTACTCTCTTAATTTCATTGAAGGTGCTACCTTGAAACTTATGGGTTGAAGCCTAATCTGTGTGGCAGATACTATGCCACCAATGAGAAAGTCTCCTGGCTTGTAGTGGTTCTGTGGATCCACCTGGTCCCTCTTAAGAGTCAGGAGGCATTTGGCTTTGAGCATCTGAGAAGCTTCTTGAGGCGACAGAAACAGCACAAGTAGCAAAATAAGTAGCAACATAACACAGATTCCTCATTGAACTGCCTGTCCTGTGCCCAAGCAAAGCCCTCTGCCAAGACAGAAGCTCTAGAGATTTCCTAATCCAAGCAAAGTCCAGCCAAGGCTTCACATCTGAAGAAGGGAAGGCAATACAGCCATTGCTTGTCCTAAAAACCTTCCCAGCTTCTCTTTTTCTCCAAAACTATTTATGTCTCCATGGTTTTCTGACCAGCAATGTGTTTGATGTGACATCATGCTGAAAGCAGATTATAGCTGTGTTTGTGGGAAATCTGAAAATTTTCCAAAACGCCTTTAGAGATTTAGCACTAAAGCAACAAATAAATCACTATAATTGGGGTAATGGCAACAAGGAGAGCCATCACATCTCTGAACTCTGAGTCAACAGGCAGGGGCCCACTGGGAGGAGTCAGAGATGGGGTGGAAACTTTCACAACTTCTGGAGGCAAGTTGTTCCACTGATTAATTATTCTAACTGCCATGAAATTTCTTCTTAGTTCTAGGTTACTTCTCTCCTTGTTTAGATACCGTCCATTGCTTCTTGTCCTGCCCTCAGGTCCTTTAGAGAATAGGTTGACTCCCTCTTTTCATTAAACTAAGTAAAGGTATTCCTGCACATGCATGCTAGTCATTTCTGGCTCTAGGGGGCAGTGCTCATCTCTGTTTCAAAGCTGAAGAGCCAGTGTTGTCTGAAGATGTCTCTGTGGTCATGTGGCCAGCATTACTCAATGCCAAAGGCACACTGAACACTGTTACCTTCCCACCAAAGGTGGTCCCTATTTGTCTACTTGCATTTTTACATGCTTTCGAACTGCTAAGTTGGCAGAAGCTGGGACAAGTAACAGGAGCTCACTCTTTTACATGGCGTTAGGGATTTGAACTGCTGACCTACTGATCGACAAGCTCTTAGCCACTGAGCCACTGTGTCCCTACTTCATTAAATGAGGCATACCCAATTCTAGCAACTGTTCTTTATGATTTAGCCTCCAGTCCCCTAATCATCTTTGATACTCTTCTCTGTACTCTTTTCTCTTTGAAGAAAAGTAAAGAACTGAGGAAGGAGAATTTCTAAATGTCTCTTCAAAATACGTATCGCTTGATACATTCCACCACCCAGAGTGATTTTTAGCATCTTTGTGCAATGTCAGGCTTCAGTCTAGGTATAATTGACTCTGATTTGTGGTGGAATTTGGCTGCATTTTTTAATTGATAAGTGGCTGCCCTTGTTCATCTGACCACTTCTTATTTCTTATAACATAGTCAATCAGAAGAAAACCCCTGAAAATTATTATTCTTTTATTATGTTCACCAAATGTTTGACTTCAGGATCAGAAAGGCTGTTTTTCTTCTTTGTGAAGGTGGAACCTGTGGAATCAAACACAGGACCTCAAAAAACAATAATCAAGGCTCACTGCAGTATTTATTTATCCATTGACAGGGAATCCTTGACTTATGACCACAATTGAGCCCAAATTTTCTGTTGCTTGGCAGGCATTTAAGGGAGTTTTACTCTATTTATGACCTTGCATGTCACAATTGTTCAGTGAATCACTGCAATTATTAAATTAGTAACACAGTTGTTAAGTGACTATGGCTTCCCCATTAACTTCATTTGTCAGAAGGTTACAACGACACTGAGAAAAGAGACTTTTGACTGTTTTCTACATTTTGATCATGTGACCATTTTTATGGTCATGTGATATTTGCATAAAGGCTGCTGAAAAAAAGTAATATCAGGTGTTGTCGCATGGTGACACACTTAATGACCAGCACAAATTACCACTTATTCCTGACTCAATTACACTCATAAATTGAGAACTACTTCTATACATCCTCCTGCAACACCACTGAGTATCAGGAACTGGATAACTCCCAAAGCTAAAGTGACATGTGTAGCCATCTATGGTTCAAAGGTCTCTGAATTTAATTCCTGGTAGAGGGATTGAACCTCCATAAGAGCACCTGGCTACCTACTTCTCCTGAGTGCAGGGGTGGGTTTCTCGCCCTGTTCCAACCGGTTTGGTTGGAATGGGGCCGCCGGCGTCCTTGTGCACATGCGCGGTGCACGCATGCGTACTAGCGTCTGTGCGATGCTCCAGCTGCTCCTGGAGGATCGCGCAGGCGCTGTATGCGTCCTGCGCATGCGTGGAAGCGCAGAACTTGTCAAAACCGGGTAAGGAGTGCGGGCGGGCGGGTGGGCCCTTCGCTGTTCCCGGAAGTTACTTACTTCCGGGTTCGCCGACCAACCGGTTTGCGGGGACCGCCGCAAACCGGTTGAAACCCACCCCTGCCTGAGTGGTATATAGAGTTGAGGTAGTGCAGGGGTTAGAGTGCAGTACTGCAAGCTTCTTCATCTGACTGCTAACTGCAGTTCAGCAATTCAAGTCTCACTGGCTCAAGATTGACTCAGCCTTCCATCCTTCCGAGGTGGGTAAAATGTGGACCCAGATTGTTGGGGGAAATAGGCTGACTTTGTAAGCCACTTATAGAGGGCTGTAAAAGCACTATGAAGCAGTATGTAAGTCTAAGTGCTATTGCTATAGGATGAAACATATCATCAATGCAAGATACATATGGTCAATGCAAGAGGGATAGATGACACAATCACAAAGCTTTTCAAAAACAGATTTGTAGATTTTCCTGGCTTTAACTTTGTCCTCTTCTCAATACAGCTCACCAGTTGGAGGGAAATATTCCATTGTTCCTCTGATTAATAAAGCTTGTCTTGGGCTAGTTTTATAGCTAAAACAGTAAGTTTAGCCATTTCTCAACATTTGCTTGGGTTTTGTGCAGGTGTATTCACACATGGAGGGAAGTATGCACTGGTGTACCCCAAGGCTCTGTTTTAGGCCCAATACTGTTCAACATCTTCATCAGATCTGTTTGGTATGATCTATTTTATAAAATACACCAGATAATCAGTGGAAGTCAAAGAAAATATGTTTACTCAACCCAAGATGATGAAATAATACTGCGTGGTGGCTGCACTAGATTCCTCCTTTATCTCACAATATAGGTTTTTTTTTAGTTTAGAGATTAAGCAAATCATTATCAATATAATGGATGCATTAACATTACAAATGTTTGCTCTAGAGTTAAAACAGTTTTCTCCCTAAATATGCATCTAAGTTGTCCTTTTATAAAATGGCATTATTATTACCCATACAATATTTTATCGATCCTTAATTGAAACCTATTGTTAATACATAAAGTAAATTTTCTTTTTTAAAAACTAATTTTTATTGAACAGTTTTTTCCAGTTTTATAACACAATTATCATTTTTGCAACATTTCTGCATCGGTATACATCCATTATACCATTTCCCCCTTTATATCCATACATGTGTACATATATTTCTTTTATACATATAAATTCACTAGTGTATTAATTTATGTACAGTACATTTTACATTTTATATCATGTCTATTTATATGGCTTTGTACCTTTTTTCTGATTCTTTAATCTTTCTTCTCTTGATGCTTTCCTAATCTTTACAACTTTCCACTAATCTTTCATACTATATATTCCATACCAAGTAGTATTCAAATTCTCCTTTATCTTTTATTTCTTTTGTAAGTCTATTCATCTCAGTGAATTCTAACACTTTTCTTATCACATTTTCCTCTGATGGTATATTTTTGTGTGTATATAATTCTAGCTGCAGTTATGACATGTAATATTAAATATTGCATTTCCCACCTCATAATTCCCTGTAATTATCCCTAATAAAAATAGTTCTAGTTTTAATTCTATTGGTTGTTTAATTATGTCCTCAAGCCAGTTTTTATTCTTATCCAATTTTTTTTTGCTACTGTCCATGTCCACCATATATGAGAGTATGTTCCTTGGGCCTGACTGTATTTCCAGTTTTATTTGTAGGCTGTCGACATTGTCAATTTGTATTTTTCCCCCAGAGCTTTTCCCATTTCTCTAATTCTATGTTGTAGCCAAAAGTTTTTCCCCAAGTTATCATGCTTTCCTTCACTATTTCTTCTTCCATTTTAAATTGTAGTAGGTAATTGTATATTTTTCTAATCAGCAAAACAAAGCAAAAATTCTAATGCATCCATCAGTGTCCATTCTTGGCATATTACATGGACAAATTATTTCAGAATGATCTTCAGTTTGACCATTTAGATCTCTTAGTACTGGTTGAGGTTTTCATCAACATATTGAAATACATTTTTAGCTCCTAAATTAGACTTAAGAGGGTGTCAGGTCTGTCTCCATTTAAATCCTAAGATACAAAACCCTCAACTGCATGGTTTTAGAGAAGATGTACTTTTACTAAGAATGAATTGATAGCGGCAAAATCAAGGCAAGATCTGGGAAAAATCTGTGTGGTTAAGGAATCAGACTAGAAATGGTGTATGTTTGTATCTTAAAAACAAATCAAGTGATGAATCTACTATTCAACATTTCATGCCATTCATGTTAATTCAAGAGAACCTCCAAATTCAAGTAGGAAAGTTGGAACCAAGTAATAAACCACATATAAATGTGGAACTTTGGCTGAATGCCAAAGAATTGAGGCCTTTGAACTATGGTGCTGGAGAAGACTCGTGTGAGTCCCTTGAACTGCAAGGCGATCAAACTGGTCAGTCCTAGAGGAGATCAACCCTGACTGCTCTTTACAAGGATAGATCCTGAATATGAAACTCAAATACTTTGGCTACCTAATGAGAAGGAAGGACTCACTGGAGAAGAGCCTAATGCTGGGAACGATTGAGGGGAAAAGAAGAAGGGGATGACAGAGAATGAGGTGGCTGGATAGAGACGCTGAAGGAGTCAGCATGAGCTTAAATGGATTCCAGAGGATGATAGAGGGCAGGAAGTCCTGGAAAAATGTTGCCCATGGGATTGCGATGGGTTGGACATGATTTCACAACTAACAAAAAAAATTGGAACTAATTTAAGATGATACCTATAGCCAAATTTGATGTATGAGTGAAGTTGGAAAACTCTTGAAACACTGTTTTAAGGGACTATGAACCCAGAATTACAGTACATCACTTGCATATTAATGCTATAGATTCAAAAGTAAAGAGAAAGGGAGAAATAATATTGGTGAGACCATTAGCAGATGGCTATGAGACCATGAGGCAGGACTATAGATAATGAGGTTTTTAAAAAGAATGTACAGGTGAAATGTCAAGGACACTGTATCTTTCAGATGAGTTCCTGTTAGGAGGCTGATCACATTGTCTCTGTTTCTCAGAATCTGTGTCCACCACTTGAAAATCCTCTCCCAGCCTTCACCAGTCCTTCTCTTTCTCATTGTTTTATGGCTGTGTTGACACATTGGTTTCCCTGGAAAAGACCCTTTTGGGATGTACAAATATTGTGATATACAGTACCTCTTGCTGAGAGTAACTAACTTAAATAAAATTGACTGGATAGATAATAATTGAAATGGATCAACACAAGGGAAGGGAATAATGGATGATCCTTGAACAGAACAAATTTATCCAAAGTTATTATGTGAGAAGCAAAAAGTGGTGCCAGAGGTCTCACCTTGGGGAAAAAACCCAATAATAAGAATATTTCTTTCTATTTTACTTTTATCATTAGCTGCTCCTTTGTATTCAGGTCTGGTCTTAGTAAAATAATGTAGCACTTGGGGATGAAGATGCAGCCCAGAAGACCAGCACTGGAGGCCAAAATGGAGAAGATCTGCACAGCCACCATGTACTTCCCTTTGGTACTCAGGTAGGCTGGCACAAAGGACACCCAGACACTGCAGAAGACCAGCATGCTGAAGGTGATCAGCTTGGCTTCATTGAAGGCCCCAGGCAAATTCCTGGCCAGGAAAGCCACCACAAAGGAGATGGCAGCCAGGAAGCCCATATAGCCAAGAGCAATGTAAAACATGGCAACAGAGCCTTCATTGCATTGTAATGTGATCTCTCCAAGCTGAGAGTGCATATCAGAATCAGGGAAGGGTGGAGAATTCCACAGCCAGAAAATACAGATGGCAACTTGGACACTGGAACAAGAAAGGATGATAAAGTTGGCTAAGCTCTTCCCCAACCATCTTCTCATTGTGTTTCCTGGCTTTGTAGCCAAGAAGGCCAGCACCACCATAACTGTTTTGGCCAGGACACAAGAGACAGCAACCGAGAAGATAATGCTGAAGGTTGATTGTCTGAGAAGGCATGTTGCTTGCTTTGGAGGGCCAATGAAGAGGAAGGAGGTTAAGAAACAAAGAAGGAGGGACAGGAGGAGAATGTAGGAGAGATCACGATTATTGGCCTTCACTATTGGAGTTTCTAGATATTTAATGAAGATTGCAAATGTTACAATAGTAGTGAAGGACAAAAATAGGATAAAGGAAACCAGAATGATGCCCAATGTTTCTTCATAAGACAGGAAGGTGATGATCTTGAGGATACATTGGGTTTGTTCCTGGTTTGGATACTGATCTACTGAACACTTGGTGCATTTTTCTGCATCTGAAAAAAAACACCAGGATATATTTTTATTGCTCACCCTTGATTGGCTTAAAGAGAAAACCATCCAAATAGTAAAATAAAAATGAACATTAAAATGGTTTAAGAAAGAGTAAATAATTCTCTCCTTGATTCATAGAGAAAATTATTCATCTTTCTTAAACCATTCTCCATCAGAAGAATGGAAAAGAGACATGGTGGTTCAGTGGCTTAATAACATCAAAGATGTTCTTTGCTCCAGTGGTTTGAGCCCTAGCACTGTGTGGCAGGGTGAGTTCCCATCCCTTGCTTCAGCTACTGCACACCTTGCAGCTTGAAAGCATGTTCTATGCAAGTAAATAAATCGGCATTTCTTCATTTGCTTGTATTAGACAAAGGTCTAAGACTATCCTTGCACAGTTAAAGTAGTAAAAATGGATGGAGCTGTTCTAAAATCACACATACACACCAAGGGTGGGTTCCTGTATCAGTTGGTATCGGTTTGCTGTGCATGCATTGCATGTTGCTTGCGCATGCTCAGTTGATTGTAAATTATTCTGCATATGCGCAGAAACATACTGGCAATATCAGAACAGACTGGGAAACCAGTTCTGGGGCATGGCCAGCTTGGGTGTCTGCTGGTTCTGCGACCAGGCCAACTCACCACTACTGGTTTGGCCAATCTGAGAGCAACCCACCTCTGATACATACAAAATAAATAAAATAACCTGGCCAGCAACAAGGGTGATTGAGAAAAATGTTTAGTTTAGGTGTTTACTGAAAGGCTAGTAAACTGGACCCAAACTGGGTGAAAAGCATACTGATTAAATATTGGTAAAACAAGCTTCTCCCGAATGGAATTAAAAGCAACAAAGAATCCCAAAATACAGAAAGTGCCTAAGCTGCCTTGTGTCATCTAATAACAAAACAAAAGATGTGAGCCCTGCTAACATGTATAATACTAATAAAACACAAAGTAGTTTGAACAGAGGTCCTGCTTGTTTTAGACAAACTTCTAAGATTCTCCTTGCACAGTTGAAGCAGCAAAAATGGATGGAGCTGTTCTAAAATCACACATTCATACCAAGGGTGGGTTCCTGTACCGGTTGGTACAGGTTTGCTGTGCACGTGTTGCACGTTGCTTTCACATGCACAGTTGACTATAAATTGTTCTGCACATGCGCAGAAACATGCCGGCAACAGCAGAACAGATCAGGGAACTGGTTCGGGGCCTGGCCAGCTTGAGTCACTGCTGGTTCTGCAACCCAGGCCAATTCACCACTACTGGTTTGGCCGAACCGGGAGCAACCCACCTCTGATACATACACAATAAATAAAATAAACTTGCCAGCAACAAGGGTGATTGAGAAAAATGTCTAGTTTAGGTGTTTACTAGAAGGCAAGTAAACTGGACCCAAACTGGGTGCAATATTGATAAAACAAGCTTCTCCCGAATGGAATTAAAAGCAACAAAGAATCCCAAAATACAGAAAGTGCCTAAGCTGTCTTGTGTCATCTGATAACAACACAAAAGGTGCGAGCCCTGCTTCATTTGTAGCATGACATATAGCATACACAGAGGAAAATGATATATTTTCCATACTGACACTGAAAGACCAAAGGTTAAAAATGCCCTTACAAAAGCCCCTCCATGGAAAACATGTGGTTTCCTCCAAAGGTGCTTTCACTCACCTTCCTGAGTGGAGAAGGTTCCTTCTGCACAGGAAAGGCAGAGGTAACAGCAGATGGGTTCTCCTTCCTGAGTCGCCTTAGCGAATCCAGGTTGACAACTTTCCACACATCTGGAAGTAGGGAGGCCCTAATCAAAGAAAGTAGGAACACCAAAGGAGAAACATGTAAAGAGTATTCTATGGAAAGACAATGAGGACCAGTTTGATATAATGGTGAAGACACCTGGCTAGAAAGTGGGAGATTGTGACTTCTCATCCTGCCTTTGGGAAAAATTTTAGCCAATCACTTTTTCTTAGCTCTAGGAAGGGGCAGTGGCAAACCACTTCTGTAATCTCACCAAGAAAACTGCCGGGGATTCTTGGGGTAGTTGCCAGGAGTCAATGCTGACATGAAAGTACTTGCCCCTTCCCCCCAAATAAAAAGGGAAGAAAAAAATAGTAACCATTCCACTCAATCACCTCCTCTGGATTATTTTGGAACAACTTGCAAATTGAGAGAGTGGGCTATACTCATTGGATTTCAAGGCTTAGTAGTAGCTTGAGAACCTCAATAGATGCTTTCAACTCTTGGATTTTCTGATTCAATTCTAAAGCCTTTAAAGGATCTTTAAACCCTCTTCAGTGACATGTATGTTACCTCTTTTTGTCTCTTTCCTCCTTCAATCACTTTGTTGTCTTTCAGCTTTCTTAGTTCTGATTTTAGAGTTTAAGTTCTTTAGAACTTAAGTCCTCTTTCAATATGTGATACACGAACTTCCAGGCAATCTGAGGTACCCTGATTTTGAATATTCTATTTCTTCTGTACAATTTACTTGAAGAGCCAGGGAAAACCATTTCTCTTGAAAATCAACAATTTGGTATAAACACTTGGTACTCAAGAGTTCACTACAGAATTAAAAACATTTGAAATCCATGAAATGGAAGAGACCCATTTTTTCCTACCTTCTTGAGCCATTTCAGTTTTGCAAAACCATCCTGATTGAGAGTAAACTTGAGATCTGGGGATCCTTGTCTTTCTAGATCTCCTAGTTTCTGTTTGGAGAAGGACTTGTTGGGGAACATAATCCAGCTCATGATGTCCAAGTCAGCTTCCAGATCTCTGTTTTCATCCAAATAGACTCCATCCATGGAACCATTATGAAACTGAGGGCTTTGCAGGAATGGATGCAGCTGAAAGAGAAAAGTGCAGGATGGAGAGCAATGATAAAAGAGAATGTCAATAAAGATTCTCAGTCATCCAGTTAGATTCATCTGGAGGTTGAGTCATGGCAACTGGACTTCTTTTGTTTTTTGGTTTGAAACTTTTCACTGCTTAAGCAACTAAATGTTTCAAACAAAATAATAAGAATAGAAGATAATATTTGTAGCTCTGGATTGAACTGTGGAATCCTTAGTGCTCTATGAGTTTGATTGTTTTCTTGCAGGTATTTCATTGCACAATTCGGTAACATCTTCAGTGATACAAGAGAAATAATTTGACAAGTTGACCTTTTCAGTGGTCCTTTATGGTGAAGAATTCATTCCAACATGAATTGATCTGTGATCATCTTTTTACTGGACTTCTTATATTTCTGAAAATTTTATGCTTTTCCCCCCTTGCTTTTAAGTGTTTGAACTAAGTTAAGCAGTGTTGGGTCTGACTAGTAATAGAATAAAAATAAGAAATAATATTCATATAAAAATAATAGCACTAGCGCTTAGAATTATATAAGCTCTTCACTGTGCTTTACAGCCCTCTCTAAGTGGATTACAGAATCAGCATATTGCCCCCAACAATAGTTAACATTTGAAGAGAATCAAGTAGAAACCTGCAGGGAACATCCCCATGAAGTCATCATCAATCAAAGGGGCTTGACTTCTTAAGACATGTGAAAATTAAAGATTTTAGACCTGTGCAGATTTGATCTTGGAGAAAAGTGAGCTGGGCTTAATCTCAAGACTCTGTAATTAATTGATTTATATTAAGAGACTTATATACCGCTTCACAGTGTTTTATAGCCCTCTCTAAGCAATTTATAGAGTCAGTATATTGCCCCCAACAATTTGGGTCCACGTTCTATTGACTTCAGAAGGATAGAAGGATGAGTCAACCTTGAGCCAGTCAGGATCAAATTGCTGGCAGTAGGCAGAATTAGCCTGCAACACTGCATTCTAACCACTGTGCTACCTGATACTATATTAATTTGAACCATGGTTAATAGAATCAAGTAGATACTGATTTCCTCAGTACATTTGGATTCCTTCACTAGTATCCGTTAATCCTATAAGACTTCAGATGGTAGAATCAATACAAGGAATTTCTGAATTGGATACAGGACATAAAATTTAAGTTTCCTGTTGAATTTCTAGCATGTTCATGATATGGATTTAAGGATTTGATTCTTATTTAGAGGATATGTAGAGTAGAGAATACCTGCCAAGGTTGAAGCATTTGAGCTTCCAATTGGTAGTTCCTGCTCTTAACAATCCTGGTAGACCTGGAAGAATAAGCCATGTTTATGGCACGTGCCACAGCCCAGAGGGTGCTGTAAATGTGATAACCATCAAGAGACAGGATTTTTTCATAATGTTTTGGGGAAGGGATCCTCAAATCTTCTTTTTCGCGGCATCTTGTCCATCCTTTCACAGACCCAGCTGGCTTTGAGTATAAACAATGAAAGCCTTCTTCTACAAATTTCTGAATGGAAGAGTAAAGGAGGGGAAATTTGTTATTGATTTCCCACCTATGCCTGTGGATAAAGAAGGATAAAAAACCATAGAGGGAGGAGAGGTACTGTGGAGATTTTAACTCTAGGCTAAAATCCCATAAAGCTGTGGTGATCCAGATTTTTCCAACCTCAAACTGGATAAACATTTCAATCATTACATGAAAGAAGAATATTTGACCTAGGAAGAAACTTGGCTTTACATAACCAACAAAAACATTGACTTTTTTCCATTTGTTCAACTGGCCAATGGTCTTCCCTAAGTCCTTGAAAGAAAAGGAGGTGCCTAATGAAAAAGCAACACAAATGCTGTTCTTTGTAAGCATAGGAATCAATGTTCTTGTGAATCTCTCTCCATTCTCAGAGGCTGGAGCAACAAGCCCTATCAACGTCCATCTAAAATGCAAGAGAACTTTGATAATCCCTGGATATTGGATGCCTTCTCTGGGGAGCACTTGGTAGAAAAAAGGAAAGTATTTTTTATCACTCAGAACTTGTGAAGCAAAGGCATAACTGACCTGAAAAGAAAATGACAAACTTTGGATCAAATCAGTGGAACTGCCCTTGCACAGAACTTGCCTTCCTTTAGGACCAGTTCATATCCCTCACACCTTCTGCATGAGCCTTGATCTCCCACAAACATCCCCAGCATTGTCTCCTAATCTAGACTGTGGCTGTGATGGAGCAAAGAGCATTGAATAATGAAATGTGTTTGAATATGAGTAGCTCAGGTTGGTGGTTAGACACAAAATAATATTGAAAGGGATCTTGCAGGTCTTCTCATCCAATCCCCTGCTCAAGCAAGGAGATCCTATACCATTTGAGAAAAATGGTTGTCCAGTCTCCTTTTGAAAGCCTCCAGTGATGGAGCACCCACAACCTCTGAAGGAAAGCTGTTCCATTGGTTGATTGCTCTCACGGTTAGGAAATTTCTCCTTAGTTCTAGGTTGCTTCTCTGCTTGGTTAGTAATGGTGAGAGAAGTGGCTGCTTTCATCATTTCAATTCTTCCTGATTGTGTGCCATTTTTAGATAGAAACCATCCTTGAATTTTTGAGAGAAAACCGTGAGTGGAATTGAGCTGAGAAGCTGCCAGCTGCAAACACAATTAGATGCAAACAGAGACACACCTGAGGTATTTTGTAATGGCTCAGTAGGGTTGAAATATGGATAGAAATGTCAAGTACATCCCCTTCGAGGACAGCCAATATATTTTCCTGCTTTGCACAGTCGTAGTTGGGAACATTGGCCTCCCCAATTGAAAGCACATCTAGCAAGGCATCTGAGGTGATTCTTTCTTTGAAATAATTATCATTGATAGTATAGCCCAAGGTGAGGTTGGGTAAGAGATGGGGATCCTGGTTGATTTCCTGAATGGCAAAAAGGAAGGACAGAATTTTCCACTGTTGTTTGTATCCTTTCCTGTCAATAGATATACATCAAATCATCAACAAAAACATTATTGTATCTCTTCCACTTTTTAAAATGCCCCTCCTTCTTGCACGCAAAGCTAACATTTATCCAGTTGTTGAAGTTAATGCACAGTTGCCATCAGTTGTTGATTTTGGTGAATATTTGAAACAAATGGGGGGAAACTAAGAAGCTATGGGTGGAAACTAATCAAGGAGAGAAGCAGCTTAGAACTAAGGAGAAATTTACTGACAATGAGAACAATTAATCAATGGAACAACTTGCCTCCAGAAGTTGTGAATACTCCAACAATCGGTGTTTTAAAGAAAATGTTGGCTATCCAAACTTCTGATGTGGGGTCGGGTTTCCTGCCTAAGCTGGGAGTTGAACTAGAAGACCTTTAAGGTCCCTTCCAACTCTGTTATTCTAAATGATGATTTCCCCCATGATTCAAGTGATTTGAACAAATGCCCTGATTCTAAAGGTTTTGAAGCAAAACAAGGGGTGGGGAAACCCACACTTGAAAGACATTCTTGTTTCATTACAATCATATTTCAAGCACATAAAACTCACATTTCCAATATATGCTTGCCCCGCAACATCAATAAATTAAATGGCCCTGACTGTACAATTCTCAAAATTCTGTTGGATCTGGACACACACAGCTCTTCCAAGTATTGTTTGTATCATTTCCTGTCAATAGATGTATATCAAGAACATTGTTATATCTTGATGGAAAAATTAAAGAATGTTCTGCTGTTTTAGATGAAGACCAATCTGGCTAAAAAAAAAAAAAAAAAAAGGCAACTGAGCGACAATGTCAGAGTGTTTTGAATGTTATTGAATATTTACTATACCACCAAGAGAAGCAAGTAGCCCTTATATTTCTGGATTCTGAGAAAGCCTTCGACAATTTAAATTGGGTCTTTATGTTTAAAGTTTTGGAAGGCATGGAGATAAATTTATTCAAGCAATATACACATCACGGCAAGTACATATCATTATTATCATCTCCAGTTCGGATGGTGAATTGATTGGACCATGTGATGGACATGGGAGTGCAGGGAATGGATCTTTGACTTTCTTTTAGTTGGGGAAAACCCAGAACTCTCCAATTCAGGTTTTCCCAGATGTACCAATGTGACATCTCCAATAAAATGGAACTTTGACGAACTTCAAGCATTGGAGGTTTTTTTGTTGCGTGGTGTTACTTGGAATCCTGATATATTTTCTGCTGCAAATTAATATGTTGGCATTGAAAATATTGTGCCTTTTATCATCTCAGGGAAGTTTCCAGTTCCATAGCAGCTTCATCAGCTACAATCTACCAAAAGATTCCTAATAACCACCCATAGAGTTAAACCAGGACAATCATTCAAATGCCCCCAAAGAGGACAGCTTATAGTAATTGGCAAGGAGTAGAGAAATTAATACCACGAAGCATTCAGTGACTTACTTGGAAACTTTAGCAGAGGGAAAGCTGAGGAACTTGAATGGTAAGTTTTGAGTATCTGTTGCGGAGATGATACCACTTAACAGATGGCTTCCTGGCCTGTAATGATTCTGTGAAACTAATTCATCCTTCCCGAAATGCAGAGAACATCTGGCTTTGAGCACCCCATTGACTGCATGAGGCATCAGAAGCCATAGTAAGACTATAAGAAGAAATGCATTTCTGTGCATAACTGATTTATACGTTGTGGTTGCTTCTCTTGAACCTTAGAAGAATCCTTGAAAAAAAACCAAAGTTTTCAGAACAATGAAGCTTCAGTGTCTTTTCTTACCTTCATGACTGAAGGCGTCACAGCAGTTGCCTATCTTTGCCTGCCCAGATTCTCTGCATCATCTTATACAGCCAGATGTTCTGATGCAAGATTTGACCTCCTGTTGCTTTTGAGTCTCATGAAAAGCAATGTTTGCACAACCCCCTGGAGAGTGAACAAGCAAAAACAAGCACACAATCACCATGGACCAACATGAAAAAGAACTAGGCAGTTGAGAATTGTGAGGGAAAAGAAGCATAATCTCTACCAGAGTTTGAGTCCCATTGTGACACCCTGAGCAGGGACAGAGAGAAGAAGTTTCTGAAAAAAGTAATGAATGTATATCTACAGTCTAATCTGGATTAGCACCCAGATTTCACTGTAGAGATGCATTCATTGCTGCCTTGAGTCCAGATTCTGCTCTTACACTGCAGGAAAGATATCCTTGTGCCTGCAGGAAAAATGTCCATTCATGATTGAATCCATCTGCCCAGTGATGTGCGGTGAGGTTGATACCTGGTGAGGCTCAGCAGGGCAGCGGTCAGCCTCGGCGGGGGGGGGGGGGGAATTTGCAAAAATGCTGTATACACTGAATACAGCATTTTTGGCCATATGAAACTCCCCCTTCACAAAAATGGACATGCAGAGGGTTTGGGTGGCCTGCGAAGTGCTCCTGGGGGCTGGGGAGGACAAAAACGAGCAAAAAATGGGTCATTTTTAACTTGTTTTTGTCTCCCTCCCCAGTCTCCAGGAGCATTCTACAAAACCTATGCATGCCCTGTTTTTTTGCAAAAAATGGGCCCATTTTTGTGAAAAACTGGCTTGTTTTTGTTCATTTTTGCCCCCCCCCGTCCCCAGGAGCACTTTGCTGGCCTCTCAAACTCTCTGCATGCCCCGTTTTTCACAAAAAACAAGGCGTGAAGATGGTTTGGGAGGACTGCAGAGTGCAAAAACGTTTTAAAATTTTTTACCTCTTCAAAATCTTGATGCGTCTTATACTCTGGTGCGTCTTATAGTCTGAAAAATACAATATATTAGCATGACAGCTGCAAAATAGATGAGACTCCAAAGAAAGAGGGGAAAGGTGTCTTTTTCCTTAGGAGGAATGAATATGAACCAGCTCTCTTTTTCTCTATTACTTATTCTTGAAAGTAGATGAGGGGTTGGAAAGGAGGGGAAAGTCTAACGTAGGGATTTTGGTGTGGGAATCTCAGTCCTTCAGGTATACATCCTAACGGAGCCTGCCCATTAGGGTTATAATAAAAAAAATGTCAAATGGATCAGACTCAAATTCATTAATTTGAATCAAATGGGTCATCAAATGAATAAAGATCTGACTTTCTATTTCCCCTAATTCATCAATTGATCACTGCCATTGTTAACTGAACGGGGAGCTTTCCCCCACTGCTGGCTGTCCATCAGCTGTTTCCAGTGAAGCCTTCCATTAGGAACTAATTTTCCTTCAAGCAGGATCCCAGAGCTCTGCGCTTGCAGTTGCTTTTAAAAAATATCACTTAATGCTAGTCAACTTAGAAGTATCTCCAGGCATTTTGGGAGAGGGGGGGATTTGCAGATCTCTCATCTTGAGTTGTTTTAATTAAAAAAAATCATTTACCAAAAAAACAAAAAAAACACGACAAGAGACAAGGCAGGAAAATGAAACAAAACACAGGTGTCTATCATGAGAAAAAAAAGAAGTATATCAACTGGTTACAACATGCTTTGGTGCTTCTCTTCCATTAACTCATATTAATTCAAATATCTTAACTCGAATATTTACCATATCAATATCATTATACCTCCAGTTTTAATTACCTATGGTTATTTAAACATCCTTCATCCTTAGCTATGCATTACATAATTAATCCATAACACATGCTGACAATTCATTTACTTATTTATAAAATCCTCTATTATCATCAAATCCTCATATCCTATTTTAGCTGGACATCCATAATATTTAATTATATCATATATCATAACATTTTCCCAGTATTGATTAACATTTGATTGTATGTATTTTATTTAGTTTTTAATAGTGATAATTATTGTATTTAATACTCTTTATGTATAATCTTCCAATTGTTAGTTATCATATCAACTCCACATTATATACATTACTATCAATATCAATTATTATTCAACTATATCTGTTACAAGAAAAAGCAATTAGGTTTAACTAGTTTTCAATTGTGTTCTTCAATCTATCAGCCAGTTCCAAATTATATATATTACTATCCATATCAGTCATTTTTCAGCTATATCTATTACACTTTCAGGTAATCAGATTTAGCTAAATTTTAAATTACGTTGTTCCATCTATCAGCCAGTGTCTCTCCAATAGCAAGATCCTCTCCAGCCAATTGCCACGCGTTGGATAAATTTACTAAATGTTTTCATAATCAAATCCAGACAAAGATATTTTGGCACCTTTGGACTCTGAATGTCAGTGATGAAATAATAATAATGTTGTCCTGGGCTTGTAAAATTTTCCAAATTAACTTTAATTCTCAAGGGTGGATTTTCCATTCCTCCTGCACTCTGTCTTTTTAAATGAGTCTTCTTTATAGCTTCCCCCCTCCTTTCTTCCTCTGAGATAGACCAGACACCATTTCTCACATTTTCCGTTTGTATTTCAGGAGCATTTAAACATTCAACAATCTCAGTTTTTGCTTCATATTTTAAAATCAGATGATCCAATTTTCTTTCCAGTCTTTGATAAGAATCAAAAAGTCCTCTACATGCGGAAAAAAGTCTCTGAAATGAAATCTTAGAGGTATTTCGGGACGTCATGATGTGTGTCGCAGTTAAAAATTGCAAACTCTTTTTTTTCCCCACAGACTTCTTAGTCTCTCACAGGCTGTGATTGTAAACAAAGCCGAGTAGTAAAGTAATAAAAGTGTCGAATCGTGACGGGCTTTTTTTTGTATTATTTTTATTTTTTATTTTTTATTTTAATTTTTATTTTTTATCTGTCCTTTTTTTTTTTTTGATTTTTTCCTCTCCCACCGGTGTGGGCAGGGATTGGTCAAGATTATTACTTTCATCAATATTGCTAAATAATAATTACAGTTAAATGAAAATGGATATATAATAATGCTTTAGTTAATATGAGTTATGTTGGTTGACTGTGGAGGAGATGTACCAAAACTTATCTGTAATTGATTGATATATTTTTTACAGATGTAAAGAAAGATGTGTACCTGTTTTATACTAAAATTAAAAAACATTTATTAAAAAAAAATCATTTACCCCTGCTAAGCTCAAGCCCCTTCAGCAGGCAAGGACTTAAAAACAATAGTTAGCCAATTCAAACCTCTACATTATTTCGTACATTATTCCTACAATTCCTACAATAAGACAGAAGGAAAAAAGGAGCTTGAACTCAAGGTCAGCCTTGAACTTCAAGATCAGCCTCCAACACAGAAAGCTCATTGTCAGGGTTCCAAATAGCATCCAAAATTAAATCAAAGTCCAAGGCAAAGTATTGCTCAAAGTTCCAATTTATTAAGAGAGCCATGTTGGCACATCTGGGAAACCCCAAATCTGAAAGTTTCCCAGTTTTCCCCACCCAATTGAAAGTTCAAGATCTTGCCCCATACCCACAAGTCCATCATGTGGTCCAATCTTCCACTGCTATGCTGGCAGTTCCACCCATCCAGTTCTGGTCAGGTGCAGAGGTGCAGAGACAAAGGATGGCTTTCTAGAAAGGAATTTTGTTTGGGCTGCATAGCATCTAACTCTGTAACATGTCCCTCTCCCATTTTCCCCCAATAGAAAATGTCTAGTAGAATAATAGAAAGTGTGGCAAGCCAAAGATTGAAAAGGAATATAGCTGTAGGCCTGACACTCATATTTATTACTTTTAAGCCAAATTCCCCCTTGTTTTCTGGATACCTCTGGACATCCATGGAGATTCTCATTCATCCAGGTCATGATTGTCCCAAAGGTGCTTTTTCAAAAGGCAAGTGGACTTTCTTGGGTTTTGCTGGAAGATGTTTCACTTCTCGTTCAAGAAGCTTCTTCGGTTCTTGAGAGAAAGAGGAAAAGAGAAACCTCTTCCAGCAAAAACCAAGAAAGTCCAGTTGCTTTTTGAAAAAAAGCACCTTTGGACACCTCTGGTCATTGCTCAGTTGAACTAACAGCAGGGACAGTGACAACTGAGAATTAGAACGGAAGGGACCACACTTACACAAAAAACATTCCTAGCCAAAATTGTTGTTTAGATGCAGATTGTTGCCTTACACACACACCCCCTCCTAAACAGGGCCAGTATGTGTAAGGTGACCAGATTTTCAGATTGGTAAAGAGGGACACCTTTGACCGGGGGGGGGGGGGGGCTTGATTAAAAATTTTATACGGAAAAATTATACAGAAAAATTATGGACTGTGCCGAAATGGATAAATTAACGAAATAAATACAGCTGGGTGAGCTCTCCGGTGCCCCGCGCTTTCCTGCCTCCTTCCATCACGAACTGGATCACAGACAGTGGTCACACTGAGGAAATGGGGATTTTATAGTATCCTTCCCCTGGAGTGGGGAGGAAATGGGGATTTTATAGTATCCTACCCCTGGAGGGGGGAGGAAATGGGGATTTTGCAGTATCCTACCCCTGGAGTGGGGAGGAAATGGGGATTTTATAGTATCCTACCCCTGGAGTGGGGAGGAAATGGGGATTTTAAGGCTGCGGAGGATGTGCCTCTTGTTGGTCGAGGCATCGGCTACCCTCCCTTCTTCTGCCTTATCTCTCCCTCCGTCTACCTTTGCGTTGGGAAAGAGGAGTGGAGTGGGAAAGCAAGACGGATTGCCATTGTCAGTTGCCAGGCTTCCAGCAGGTTGGCTGGACGCCGCCTCTGCGCTCCCGCCCAGTAGCAGCAGCAGCAGGGCTGGCACCTGAGTGTATGGCGGAGACACCCACAGCCTTCTCCGGCTCACTGATTCTCCGCAACCCCACGATTTTCCTCGTTTCCAGCTGGGTGGCGGAAGCACCTGGGATCTCCCTAGGTCAAAGCTGAGGAGAAGGGGGGACATTCCATATGAAGGCATCCCGAGGCTTCCCGCATGGGTTAAAGTAGAGCCCGTATGGGTTGTAGATCCCTTGTAGGGGGAGGGGAGGGAGGGGAGGGGAAGAGGCTCCGCAGGTGGGGGGGAGGGGAGGAAAATGGGGGATGCTGAGGAGGTCAAGGAGATGAAGAAGACCTTCATTGTGCCAGCCATCAAACCCTTCGGATCACTACGATTTCGCCGTCGCAAGTTGCAAGGAGTGGGAAGGAGAGGAAGGAAGGAGGGAGGGGGGAAGGAAAAGAAGAAGGGATCTACATGGCTCTCCAGCCAGAGGGAGCCGCGAGGGGGGGGGGAAACGGGCATCTGTCAAAACCCCGAATCCCGTCTCGGCCTCGGTGTGGCTGCGGCAGAAGCAGCGAGCTTTCCCCGCTGCATAGGGATGTGGGGAAAGGGCTCAGGTGCGCGGGGGGGGGGGGAAACGGGCATCTGTCAAAACCCCGAATTCCGTCTCAGCCTCGGGTGGCTGCGGCAGAAGCAGCGAGCGCGGGGGCGATGCTTCACCGGGAGTGACCTCTCTTTCCCCGCTGCATAGGGATGTGGGGAAAGGGCTCGGGCACCCAGTTTTCTCTCCCCCTTCTTTCCTTCTCTCTCTCTGCTCTGGGAAAGGAGCAGCGCTCCGGTGAGCCCTGAGAGATTCCCCCGTTCTCTCTCTCTCTCTCTCTCTCTCTCTCTCTCCCGGCGCTTCCAAGCCGAGGCAGCGGGGACGGGAAGAGGAGTCCGAGGGGGAGGGTCACTCCCTTGTAGGGGGAGGGGAGGGGGGGAGGGGAAGAGGCTCCACGGGTGGGGGAGGGGAGGAAAATGGGGGACGCTACGGAGATCAAGGAGATGAAAAGGACCTTCATTGTGCCAGCCATCAAACCCTTTGGATCACTATGATTTCGCCACCGCCATTTGCAAGGAGTGGGAAGGAGAGGAAGGAAGGAGGGAGGGGGGAAGGAAAAGAAGAAGGGATCTACATGGCTCTCCAGCCTGAGGGAGCCGCGCGGGGGGAAACTGGCATCTGTCAAAACCCCGAATCCCCTCTCGGCCTCAGGTGGCTGCGGCAGAAGCAGCAAACTTTCCCCGCTGCATAGGGATGTGGGGAAAGGGCTCGGGGGCTCGGGGGGGAAACGGGCATCTGTCAAAACCCCAAATCCCGTCTCAACCTCGGGTGATGCGGCAGAAGCAGCGAGCGTGGGGGCGATGCTTCACCGGGAGCGACCTCTCGTTCCCCGCTGCATAGGGATGTGGGGAAAGGGCTCAGGCGCCCAGTTTTCTCTCCCCCCTTCTTTCCTTCTCTCTCTCTGCTCTGGGAAAGGAGCAGCGCTCTGGCGAGCCTAACCCAAGAGATTCCCCCGTTCTCTCTCTCTCTCTCTCACTCTCCCGGCCCTTTCAAGCCGAGACAGCGGGGGCGGGAAGAGGAGTCCGAGGGGGAGGGAGCGAGGAAGGGGAGGTGGCTGCGGCAGCTGGGCGATGGCCAGCAGCAGCCAAAGCGGGGGGAGGGAGAGCGAGATTTTGGCGAGGCGGCCACGGGAAGGACCGAGGGAGGAGGAGAGGATGGGACTGCTTGCGAACGGAGAGGACCAGGGCGCGGAGGGAAAGAGCAGCGCGTGCCCAGCCGCCGCTGCCTCCACTTCGGAAGGTTCCTCCGGTGGATTGTCTTCCCCGCGCCGCCCTCGCTCTGGGAAAGGAGCAGCGCTCTGGCAAGCCCTGAGAGATTCCCCCATTCTCTCTCTCTCTCGCTCTCCTGGCCCTTCCAAGCCGAGGCAGCAGGGGCGGGAAGAGGAGTCCGAGGGGGAGGGAGGGAGGAAGGGGAGGTGGTGGCAGCGGCTGGGCGATGGCGGGATGGTGGGAAGCAAGGCACCGCCAGCGGTGGGAAGCAACCACGAATCGAAAGAAGGCGGCGGGGGGACCCGCAGCTCGGTGGGCATCTCCTCGCGGGACGGAACCCTCTCTCTCTCTCTCTCTCTCTCTCTCTCTCTCTCCCGCCCCATCCTGTGGCTGCCACCATGGATGGGGAGGAGGAGGAGGTGGAGGAAGAAGAAGAGGAGGAAGCAGAATGAATCCTTTTGAGAGGGGATGGGCGCGACCTGGGAGACACAGGGAAACTCCGCAAAGGGGGAGAAGGAGAGGAGGGCTGTCTCCTCCCCCCAGCACCTCCCAATTCCCACCGGTAACGTTACTCACCAGTTAAGCAGCAAGAAAAAGATGAAATGAAATGGAGCGTGCTAAGCTAAGCGGACTCCAGCCAATCAGTGAGCTGGCTGGGATGGAAAATTTTAAGCACGCCGTGTGCTTAAAATTTTCTATCCCAGCCTGCTCACTGATTGGCTGGAGTCCAGGCCAATCAGTGAGCGGCAGGCTGGGCTGGCTTAGATTTTTAGTGTAGAACTGAACGAGCAAGCGAGCTAGCAGCTGATGGGCGGGGGAGCGAGCGAGCTGCGAGCGCCAAAATAAAGTGGGTTTTTTTGAGAACGGCCCGGGACGCGGGAAAAATTTGGGAAGGCGTGCCTGTCCCGCCAGATGCAGGACGTCTGGTCACCCTAAGTATGTGGCAGTGGGAAGGAACATGGGATCAGTCTCAGAACACTCTATAAGGGTGCCCCAGCTGTTGTCCCTGTTTGCAGCACAAAGATTGTGAATCCCACTGGTGATGCCCCTTTCTGTGGAATTAAAAACAGGACCCCAAAAAACAATAATCAAGTCTCATTGCAGTTATTATTTATTCAGTATGCACTGGAGAAGTTTCTCTCCAGAAAATAGTAGGAGGAAAATCTAAGACAAAAGAATTACAGTCAAATATATACATTTCAGGAAAGGAAGACAAAATGTTAATCATGCATAAAAGGTAAAGGTTCCTCTCGCACATATGTGCTAATCGTTCCCAACTCTAGGGGCTGTGCTCATCTCTGTTACAAAGCTGAGGAGCCAGCGCTGTCCAAAGACGACTCCATGGTCATGTGGCCAGCATGACTAAATGCCGAAGGCACACAGAATGCTGTCACCTTCCCAACAAAGGTGGATTCTATTTTTCTGCTTGCATATTTACAAGCTTTCGAACTGCTAGGTTGGCAGAAGCTGGGGCAAATAACAGGAGCTCACTTTGTTATGCAGTGCTAGGGATTCAAACCGCCGAACTGCTGACCATTCTGATTGACAAGCTCAGTGTCTCAGCCACTGAGCCACCATGTCCCTTTTTTTACTTATTTGATAATTAATTGATACTTAATTATTTTATATTTGATAAATATTAATTAATGTTAATCATGCATATGCATATTTAGACATTATGAAAGCTTGAATATTCATAATTAGCAAACCTCAAGGTACTTTCTTGTCCATCTACTGTTATTATTTTCAAGAAACAGTAATGGTCTAAATAAAAAGAAACTCATTATTCACATTGCTATAAAAATTTCTGTAATGAGAAATCAGGGTTTCAAGGTTGCCTGTTGCATTCCTTCTATTTCTATTTGATAACACGCTCCCATTTCTCTAAGAACATATTTTCCCCACAATACTTTCTTCCAGGTGCCCTTTAATTATTTCCAACAAATTGTTTAGTGAAAGAATTTTAAGAAAATTCTTAATTTAATTGAAAGAATTTAGTGAAAGAATGGTGAACACCGTTTGCTAGACTTCGACTGTTGAGAGTTGAAATTCCTCCACTTCACATTTCCATATTTCTTCTAGTTGTAAGCTGTTCCCTTGTATTCAGGTTTGGCCTCAGAATGATAATGTAGCACTTGGGGATTAAGATGCAGCCGAGCAGACCAGCACTGGAGGCCAAGATGGAGAAGACCTGAACAGCCACCATATATTTCCCTTTGGTGCTCAGATAAGTGGGCACAAATGTCACCCAAACACTGCAGAAGACCAGCATGCTGAAGGTGATAAGCTTGGCTTCATTGAAGGCCCCAGGCAGATTCCTGGCCAGGAAAGCCACTGTGAAGCAGATGGCAGCCAGGAAGCCCATGTAGCTGAGGGTGACATAGAACATGACAACAGAGCCTTCGTTACATTGCAGGATGATTGCTCCAGGCTGGGAATGGAAATCAGAGTCAGGAAATGGAGGAGAAATGCCCAGCCAAATGGAGCAAATGATCATTTGAATGGCCGAACAAGAAAAGATAATGGAGTTGGCCAAACTCTTCCCCAACCATTTCTTCACTCGGCTCCCTGGTTTTGTGGCCAGGAAAGCCAGCACCACTGTGATTGTTTTGGCTAAGACAGAAGAAACAGCAACTGAGAAGATGATGCTGAAAACTATTTGACGGAGAAGACAAGTTTCTTTCCTTGGTTGACCAATGAAGAGAAAAGGAGTCAAGAAGCAAAGCAGGAGGGAGACCAGGAGGATGTAAGAGAGATCCCGGTTGTTGGCTTTGACAATGGGAGTGTCTTGGCATTTGATGAATATGATTAACACAAAGCCTGTGGCTAGGAACAAAAGTAGGGCAAATGAGGTCTGGATGATGCCTAGGAGTTCGTCATAAGATAGGTAGGTTAGAATTTTGGGGATACATTGGACTCGGTCCTTATTTGGATATTTATCAACCAGACACTTGGTGCATTTTTCTGCATCTGAGTAAACCAAAAAACAATATTTCTATCATATCTGTTTACCTCTCAAAAATATTTTATTTTTATTTTAATAAGACCAGCATAATACCAGCACCATTTTTCAAGATTCATTCCTTCACATCTCCACAGGGATAAGGTAAAAATAATATTATTAAAAATAGTGTAGGAAGCCCCCCCCCCAAACAAAGTATGCATTATTCTTAATATTAAAAAAGATGCAGAGTAGAACATTTTCCCTGAAGTAGAAGAGGAGGGAAATATTCTTAAATGCAGAAAGCAGCCCCAGTCTTCCTATTAGAGGTAAACAGCCACATGGAGAAGCATGAAGTGGTTAGTCTTTAGGAATGGAGATTTTGTATCTATTCAGAAAGATTGGGCCACTCTATTCCTAAGCAAAGAGCAACCAAAAATTCCAAATAAGCAACACAACAGACAAGGAGCCAAAACTGACAAGATTAGCTCAGACAAACAAAACACCTAGGATTCAAATTTTCCTTTTTGCCTGTAGAGACAACAATGACCCCTACATGATTCTATAGGGTTCTGGAAATAACCATTAAAATATTAAAAAAACATATTTTTGAACAGGAACAGGTATCTCAATCACAAAGCCCTAAAGAATATATAAAAGCCCATACATTTTCAACCCCATTTTGTCAGCTGCCCCAGAAACATGCTGCTATCATTAGTTTCTGGCTACCAAACAAACAGACCTTTCCTATAGCCTGCCTCCATTTTATTTTCAGCATCTTTCTCCCGGCTTGGAACTGTACCGGATTTTTCTTCCAAGAATAGCGATATTTCTAATTGTCTATGAAATTTGGGGAAGTCTTATAACCTGAATGATTTCCAGTGAAATGTGCAGAAACTTCATAGGAAACAACATTTTTAGAAGTGAATAATGAATCAGTTAATATGTCTAGACTAACTTACTTGTTACTGCCAGGTGGCACTTGTTAAAACCCTGGACTCACATGATGTATATCTTATGAGAAATCTCCTTCTGCCAATTATCTGCAATGGCTTCTGGGAGCGGTGGTACCTCATCCGAGCATCAAATGCTTCAGAAAGAAGTAGTGATTAGTGTGCAATGAGGTGCACTCATTGTGGAGCAGAGATATCATTGACTTCAACTAGAAGGGGAGGCCCAGTGGTGGGATTCAATTTTTTTTACTACTGGTTCTGTGTGCATGGCTTGATGGGTGTGGAATGGCTTGGTAGGTGTGCCAGGGGAAGGACACTGCAAAATCTCCATTCCCTCCCGATCAGCTGGGACTCAGGAGGTAGAGAATAGATGGGGGCAAGGCCAGTCAGAGGTGGTATTTACCAGTTCTCTGAACTACTCAAAATTTCCGCTACTGGTTCTCCAGAACTGGTCAGAACCTGCTGAGTACCATCTCTGGGGAGGCCCATGTTGAATGCATTTCAAAAAGTGTTCCAGGAAGACAATTAATCAAATATCATAAATTCCTAGAGAGGTTAATGCAGAAGGAGACATCTAAGCTAAAAAAAACCAGAGATATTTCCTCTGGTAGTAGTAAAGCTTGTGCAATCTGCCACACCCTGATAACCCACCCTAGCCCTCCTTCAAGGTCTGATATATGTCTTTTAACTTGCACTTTCATGAAAATGCTCTGAATGAAGTAAATTCCAGGAGGCCTGCTTTTTCTTTGGTATCACCCACCGTCCTGAGTGGAGATGGTCCCTTCTGGACAAGGAACACAGTCATAGCAGCAAACTGGCTCTCCTTCTCGAGCCTTCTTGACAAATCCTGGATGACAATTTTCTACACATTTAGACTGAGGTAGAGGCTAAGAAGAAAAACAAAAAATGCCGAAGAAATATATTAGGACTCATATCCATGGAAAATGGAAGTCAACATGAACATATATTAAGTAGTCTTTGGGCTTCACTTACATAAGGATGGAATGTCTACCTAACTGCTAAGTGTTGCATGAGATACAACTATTGACAGATTCTTCATTTAGTTCATCTCTTTTGCTTTTGGAATATCTCAATGCAATAAAAGGCTTTTCTGCTTGATAAAATATGGAGGGAACAAATTTAAAAAAAGATTTAGGTGTTAAGTGGCAATCAGTGGCTTCCTCCTCATGGATGTATGCACATGAATTCTCCATTTTTCATGCACGATTGTAAAGTATGATGATACGTTCATGTTAAGTTTTAAAACAAATGTTATTCTAAAATATTTCTTAACATTTTATTCAATTAGATGAAGAAATAAATCTCTCACTTGTAGGATTTCAACAGATTTCTTCTGGATTTCACAAAACGTTGCAAATTTGTTCCCCTTTGAAAGTAATCCAAAATAATCTCCCAGTTGAGATATATAGGAAAAATTCTTTATAATCTAGTTAACTTTAAAGGGCATATTCTTTCTTTATTTGTATCTTTATTCTTTCAGTTTATATGGCAGCTATCTTGGTCAATTGAGACTAACTCTGATTGCCTGATTTTGAGAATTGGAATTAGATGAGATGGAGGTAACATCATGATAACATATCCCTCAAACAGAGTAAATCAGATATTTCTGCTACAGAACATGAGACATGAGTATGAATCCTGTGTCAGAAAGGGATATTTCTACTTCCCAGATAGTTTCCAGCAGGAAAAAGGAGGTCCTAATTCTGTTATTCAAACTAGTCAGTCCTAGAGGAGATGAACCCTGACTGCTCTTTAGAAGGCCAGATCCTGAAGTTGAAACTCAAATACTTTGGCCATCTAATGAGAAGGAAGGACTTACTGGAGAAGAGCCTAATGCTGGGATGGAGGGCAAAAGAAGAATGGGATGACCGAGAATGAGAGGGCTGGATGGAGTCACTGAAGCAGTAGGTGTGATCTTAAATGGACTCTGTGGGATCGTAGAGGACAAGAAGGCCTGGAGGAACATTGTCCATGGGTCGCAATGGGTCAGACACAACTTTGCAACTAAGAATAACAACATTTTTGTTATATAGGTCTCTAGTTACACCCCATTAGGAATCCTGTGTCCATTTCTGGAGACCTCACTTAAAAAAGTTATTGAAAAGATTGAATGAGTCAAGAGATGGGCAACAATAATGAGATAAAACGTATCAAGTGTCAACCTCTAAACAATCCTGGCTAAAACCATTTTCTTTTGTTTCTCAGTTGCCCCTCACATTGGGTGGGAGGAAGGTTTGGAACGCTATTCCCACCAGTGCCAGTCATAACAGGGAATACTCCCATGGGAACCAAGGTCATTTCCCACAGGTGCTGAGTGAGAACAGAGAAGAATCCCTGAACAGCCTCCAATTGAGTTAGTTGGACAATGTCACCTTTGACACTCAGGAGGAGGGAAACATTGACACTTTTAATTATACTAAAAGGTAGGAAACATTTTGAGTTCATTTTACATTTAATCATTGCCAATATGATGTTCTTGATAAAAATATTTAAGGAAGGTGCCACTCAGAGTTCTGATTTGGTTGGGATCATTATTTAGAATCTTGACATTAAAAGAACTCTACTAACTGGACTCTAAAGAAGAGTCACCTACCGGGGTCCTGAACCCCGGCCACCTATCTGATTCCTTTGAGTATCAACTCACAAAGCATCCCTGGTCTGCTCTCCAGTTGCGATAGGCAAGTGGGATGGGAACATGAACTTGCAGCTGTGGTGAAGCAGCATGTAGGTAAAAAAAACAAAAGCACTTTCCAGCCCTATCTCTGTCAAGGCCATCTCCCAGGGTGGATTTCCTTTGAAGCTTGGCTCGAGGCTCATGATTTAATTAGGTCATTGGTCAGACCCTGACAGCAAGTCAACTCTCTAAAAATTAATCAAAATAGCTGGGTGTCCATGACTACTATCAACTTGAGAAGGGGGGGAAATGCCATGCATACTTTTGGCCAGAGTAAAAAGTCTCATATTTCTGTAACTGGGATGTGAATGCACATGTCCAGCATCCTGCCGTAACATCCTGTTGTAGAATGTGATTGATGACTTCAAGTAGAGAGGAGGGGACACAGGGGTAAAGTTCAGATGCCATTAAGTGGGATTCAGTTTCAGCTCCACAGAAGTCCGTGCCAAGCTGTTAGTCCTAATAAATGAATGGGTTTTTTAAAAACGTTGTCTTGTAAATTAATTAGGTCAGCTCTTGGAAACTTCACACTGGGACTCCTGAGTCCCAAACTATCCAGTTGTTCCCTGACCTCTGGGGTGCATGGAGAGGAACTCAGGCTACCATGGCAGATGGTGAACTATCCGATGAGAGCCTGCTCCAGGCGACCCAGAAAGAGGCAGAACTTGCCTCCAACCAGGGACTGCAGGACCCAGCAGCCCAATTGCAACTGGAGTGCAGCCCTTCCTGACCATCAAAGCTGAGATGCCCATTCCAGCAACCAAAGCAAAAAGGGATGAGTATTGGTGGAAAAGAATCCCTAAAGTAGCTGGGGTTGAATTCCCCCCACCCTAGCACCTAAAGTGGGGGAAGGCTCCTGAGTGAGCTAGGAAGAGTGGAATGGATGTGGGACTGGACACAGGCCAGGCTTCCAAACCCTTGACGGAACCCTTGGGGATATCCATAGAGCAGTTGAGGGAGGAATGTGACAGGACCACTCTTTTGTGATGAGGGGTCATCATGCCACCTGAAAGAGAGAGGGGCTGCAGCTGAGCCCTTTTAAGTGAGGAGATACAGATGGGAATGCAACCCTTTTTTGCCACCCACCAGAAGGAGAAGGAGAGGGAGCCTGAGGATGCAGCCAGTTCCTTCCCCATGCAACAGACAAGCCACCCAGGACAGATAGCCCCTCCCCTCTCTATGAAATAGAGCTGAGGAAGACTGCCAGCCACATCAAGTGGTGGCTTACAGGGGCCAACATGAGGAGGGAAGAGCAACACTAAATGAGCCACCCCGATTCAGGAGTAAATTGGATGGGGACTCAGATCAGCTGGCTCTAGTCCGTGACTCAAACCAGTCACTGTACACCATGAAGATGCTAACCATGGTGAATCAGCAGATGAGGACAATGATGTGATATCTATCACCTCAAATCCTCCAAGGAGAGGAATGTGGCCACAGAAAAGAGGCAACCAACATGTGCTGGTTGTGGCAACAATCACCTGCAAATGGCGTGTAAGTCCAAAAATGCCATTTGTCAAAGATGTGGAAAGAAAGGACATTTGGCCAAGGACCGAGCCCTTCCTGCTGCCGCAAGCTATACCTGAAGCAGCATTAGCCACTCTGCCCAGTAAAGGCTCCGGAGCTATTAGTCTTGAGATGGACTCTCGTAGGTCGGGACAAACACATCACTGCCCTGCCTATCTAAAAGACTACTTATGTTAAGTTGTGATTATACTGACCATAATACTCCATCTTGGTGGGGAGGGGTGTTATGTATTGTATATAGTTGACAGTTGAAGTTCTTAGTCTGGTCCTCTGTTGGAGTGGGAAAATACTCTCTCCTGATTGGTTGTTTGGCTGAGCAGTTTCCTATAAAAGGAGCTGTGTTGGCCAGGGAGTTCAGTTGCCTCACAGGCAGTAAATAAAGAATTGTTAGAAGTCACTCAGGCCTCACCTCCATTTATCTCCTGGAAGTTAACAACTTACTTTACTATTGAGCCATGCTTATCTTACTTGAAATGGGTCTTAAGGCTTTGGAAAACAGAGAAAGACATTAATATTTAACCCACCTTATTGAGCAACTTTAGCTGTGAAAGAGCATCTTGTGTGATAATTAATCTCTGCCTTTCAAAATTCCCCAGAATAATTTTGAAGGGATCTTCTTTGGGTAGAACCACCATACTTATGATTCTCAAATCTGCCACCATATCTCCATTTTCATCCAAGTAGAGTTTTTTATTGGAAAGATTCCAAAATTGATTCTTCTTTAGAAAGGGATGAAGCTAGAATGGAATTGGCACAGTAATTTTAAAATCATAAACTTGGTTTCTCATCTCACGTGATCTTTCTATATTTAAATCTTTCTTCTACAATTATCTAATTTGTAAAGGTTTTTAGACAGGTGAACAAGAGTTATTCAAAGCAAAAGTTCTACAAAATTTGCCAAGCATATATTGACAAAATGCATATTCACAAAGTATAATTGATAACATTTGTGAACGTTCTAGAGTAGGTCCCAAATAACTTAAGAAAGAAACAGATCAATGGATTTTTTTCATAAATTCTTTGAAAGCAACAGGGAATTACTAAAAAGCATGGATTTGTCAAGAAGAAAGCTATCAGACTAATCTTTTCCTAGGAGACCAGCTTCAGAAATATGGTGAGATGAGGTAGTTCTACTTTAATGTAAGACTAAATTCACAGAAGCCTGCATGCCTGAAAGTATAAATCTCCCACCAGCTCTTTTTAAAGCCTGAAAATTTAGGGTGGCTGATTCCTGAATATCTTTGTCTGCATGTTTATCAGCTAGAACATGTGTCCACAACCCTCAGGCCATGGCTGGTTTGAACCAGGCCTCATACAGCTCAATCAGAATAGAGCTGGAAGGGACCTTGGAGGTCTTTTAGTCCAACCCACTGCGGAAGGAGGAGAGCCTATACCATTTCAGACAACTGACTGTTCAGTTTCTTATTAAAAATCTCCAGGGATGATGCACCTTCAACTTCTGAAGGCAAACTTAGCTATTCCATTGGTTAATGGTTCTCACTGTTAGGAAGTTTCTTCTTAATTTCAAGTGCTCTGACTCAGGCGTTCTTAGAAAGCAATAAGACATTTAGACATTTTTTTTTAGACATTTTATTAAGACTTATAGGCCGCCCTTCTCCCTGAGGGGACTCAGGGCGGCTTACAATCACAAAGGGAAGGGTGTGCAGTAACAAGAG
Source organism: Thamnophis sirtalis (assembly GCF_051295495.1). Taxonomy (NCBI): domain Eukaryota; kingdom Metazoa; phylum Chordata; class Lepidosauria; order Squamata; family Natricidae; genus Thamnophis; species Thamnophis sirtalis. The sequence continues at coordinate 10,704,730 of NW_028261383.1, forward strand.
ACAAACAATAAGTGACCAAAAATAAAATGATAAACCACAACATGCATTCAACAATCAACACTCGGGCGGGTAAATTGGAAACCTATCCCCAGGCCTGCTGGGAGAGCCAGGTCTTGAGGGCTGTGCGGAATAAGCAAAGTCTTGATCCCAAGAAAACCTCTTTTATTTACACGACTGTGAATTCTCTTCATTCACAGTCAGCACAGTTTAGCAAACAGTCTTTCAGAGGAATGTTTATCTACACACACCCTATCTCCTTTAGAGAACTAGTTTCCAAACACAGAGCAAAGCAAAATTTGTACAGAGTCTCCTATAATCACAAGCAGAACTTTCCAGACCGAATGAACGAATTGTTTCCAGCAAAAGCCCACTGCCCATTCATGCTTCTTTTGTCTCCTCTGGGAGGGGCCAATCACCTCAAAGGTGTGGCTTTACTCTTACGTCAACCATGCTTTGTTAGTTGTTCTTGTCTTCTGGGGCCTCTGCGCATGTGCACACTGGGAACAGGCTTCAGCTGTTCTTCTGCCTCACTGCTGTCTAACTCCCTCTTTGCCTCTGATGGAGAGCCCTCATCTGAGCCTTCCTCAACCCCCAAGACAGGCCCATGTTCCTCCCCAACCTCCTCACTGTCCGACTCTGCTGCCAGCTCCATTGGCCACCAACAGGCCACAACATCAGATTTCTTTTCTCCTTGATTAGTTTCCATGCATTGTTTCTTGTCCTGCCCTTGGATGCTTTGGAAAATAAATTGACTCCTCTCTTCTTTGTGGCAGCCCCTAAGTACTGGAATACTGCTTTCATGTTACTTCTCGTCCTTCTTTCCTCTAGACTAGCTAAACCCAAATCCTCTTACCTGCCATGGCTGCAGCCTTGGAGTCACCAAACTCCTTTCCTCCTCCTTCCTTCTCCTCCTGGATCTGGATGAATATGCAGCATTCAAGGTGTGGGCCAGAGTCTTAATGGTAATGGAAGTATCTTCATGTTTTTTTATCCGGATACTCTTGCCTTTCTTTTGGGTCTCCAGTGGTGCTTTCTCGGTGCATCTTTTCCGGCCTTTGACAGAAAAGATATGCTTAGAGAAAGAACAGTGAAAAGACTTTTCTTTAAACTGGGGATCTAGAAAGAAATAGGGTTCAAAGGCATCATCTTTTGGTTTTTCTTTTTCCTGAAAATAAAAGGTCCAAATACTATGGACGTATTTGTAAATACTGTTTTTTTTCAATCTAATTTCTCCCAATAATATCAGGATCCAGACTTTCCCCTCAATAGGTCCTGGCAAACTCTTAAATGATAAATGGAAAAGAAGAATTCTCTCCAAAGAGGAATTATTTTCTGTCAGATCAACAAAGACATTGAGCTGTTTCCACTTATTGAGGGAATTCCTGATGGATGTGGGATCATGCTTGGAATATTGGCTTGATATAACAACATAAATTCCATTCCTGAGAAGCATGGGAGTAAAAGTCCTCATGAAATTATCTCCCTTCTCTGTATCTGCAGCAAAGAGACCAATTAAGGTCCATCTGAAATAGAGGAGCAGTTGGACAATTCTTGAGTAGCTGATCTCTTCTTTGGGCATCATCTTGTAAAAAGGGAGGGATTGATCCTTGTCACTCTGTATCTCTGAAGTCATTCTGCAAGCAATCTGTAAAAACAATAATGAATCCTATATTACATTTGGGGTTAGTTCAAATCCAAAATATTAGCTTTTAATAGCCCAAGTTTGTTCTGATGAACAGATTAGAATAGCTTATTATTGCTTAGCCATTAGGTCATACCAAGATATAAATGATCAAACATGGAATATTAACAAGATCTTATATGAAATAGCATACAAGAAATCAATTAAGCAAACTCGAAGCTCCCAAATGGCTATGGCAGCTATCCAAAACTCTGTTGATGCAGCCTTGGACTGCATTGGCACACGGTAGCATACTTAACTGATAGTCTACCAGGACAACTAGATCCCTATCACAGCTATTACTGTTGAGCCAGGTACCACCTTTATTCATCACTGGATCGCATTTCCTTGGATAAGGCTGTTCTGTCAAGATAAATCTGAATTTTGAATCCATCTTCCAATATGTTATAAACTCCACTCACCCACCACCAGCTTGGTGTCATCTGCAAATTTGATGACTTCCACTTCTATCCCCTCATCCACATCATTTATGAAGATGCTGAAGAAGACTATGACAGAACTTTGAATGGACACACTTTCCTCCATATAGGTGTAGTTTCATTGAGGTCTTTCAAAAGCTTGCTTGTTCTTCAGCAAGAATTTTTTTGTTCATCTACTTGCTTTCAACTCTACTCAAAAGGAACTTAGCAATTACTTTAGCCCCCATAGATATTAGATCAATGGGGCAATAATTGCTAGGATAATTTTTATTCCATTTTATATACATAGAAAATAGTATTGCCACCTTCCACCCAACTGGATTTAACAAGTATTATGTACATGTGTAAATTAACCTACCAATAGAGAGCCCCACCAGTGAGAAACCAGTTATTTTTTTAATTAGTTCAGTTGGTAGAATGTCCCTCCAGAATTCTTATTGCTCTTCAAGCATTTTCTAATGAATTATGAAAATATTAGGGTAAAGAATAGTTGGCATGTGGCTAATACAGTTTAGTTTTTAAAATAATGTGTTTAATCAATGCTAGTTGTCACTATGAATCAAAAAGATATATGGGATTTAACACCTTAGGATAAATTAATCCATTGGGATTCTTTTCAGGGGTCTGTGATTTGTCCCCCATTAAAAATATAATTATTTGGCTAAGATGACATATAAACTACGACCTTCACTGCTGCACTATTCTTTTGTACAGAAGACACCTTGATTGGACACAGATCCTCTCCTCACCTTCATATGTGTGTAGCAGAAGCTACACATGAGGTAGCATGTTTGCTTTGATTTTTGTCTCCTCCTCATCTGTCTCCCAAACTCTTGCCATGATATCTACAATGGCCATGATGAAAAACAGCTCTTGAATTCCATAGAGAAGATATGATTGGCTCTGTCACTCACCCACACACACACACACACACATAGACAAACCTGTGGAACTTTGTAGTGGCCTACTAATGTTGAAATCTGGATAGAGTAGTCCTCGAAAGTTGCGTCAACAAGAACTAAAATATTGTCCTTTCTTCCACAACTGTAGTTGGGAACATTGGCTTCTCCAGTAGAGAGCATGTCCAGCAAAGCATCTGAAGTTCCAAGTCTATTGACTAAGTTGTCACAGACGTTGTAGCCTAGTGTGAGATTGTGCAGGAGCTGGGAATTCTTGTTGACCACTTGAATGGCAGTAATAAATCGTACCATTACTGAGATATCCAAAGGTGAACTAATGTTTTAAAAAAATCATTTTTACCATCATCACCAACAGCAGTAACAAAATACTTTTTTTCAATATAATCCTCTTTGCCTCTAAAAGAATACTGAGCTTTAAATTAATAAAAAAAACTTAAAATCAGAGACAAATGATAGTCACTCATCATCATTATTAAATTTATATTAGTGTTGAGAAGAAAGGCTGCAGGAGATAATAGTTAGAAATATATCATTATATATAACAGTGCTGTTCATTTCTGCAATAAGGATTCAATATCATTCAAGGATCAGAGCAGAAAAATCATAAAAGGAAGATGAGGTTTCACAAATGACCAAAACAAGCAAGTATGAAAACAAACCATACACTATTCCTCTAAGATCAGGCATTGAATGTAGAATAGAATAATAGAGTTGGAAGGGACTTTGGAAGTCTTCTAGTCCAACTCCTTGCCAGGACAGGAAACCCTACAACACCTCAAACAAATAGTTATCCAGCATCTTCTTAAAATCTTCCAGTGTTGGAGCATTCACAATTTCTGGGGGCAAGTTGTTCCACTCATTAATTGTTATAACTGTCAGGAAATTTCTCCTTAGTTCTAAGTTGCTTCTCTCCTTCATTAGTTTCCACCCATTGCTTCTTGTCCTGTCTTGAGGTGCTTTGGAGAATAGCTTGACTCCCTCTTCTTTGTGGCAGCCCCTGAGATATTGGGAACAATGCTATTGTGTCTCCCCTAGTCCTTCTTTTCATTAAACTAGACATACCCAGTTCTAGTTTCATGGTTAACAATGAATGGTTATAAAAATATGGAAATGGGATAGGCAGAGGAATCCACCCTTACTTTAAACAAAAGTCATTATTCAAGTAGTGAACTCAAGATTGGATGGGAAGAAATAAATAATCTGGAATGGCTTCAGGTTTTATTTACCTTGTGTTTCAATTTGAACCTTTCCCAAAATAAGAAAAAACTCTGGAAATCAAAGTAATTCAAGAAATTAGACAGGTTTTACAATATAGAAATAAATGAACCAAGAAGAAAAAGGAGAGGTGAGAATAGAGGCAGTGCAACTCAATCACATGTAATCACTTACAATTGAACCTGACTATAAGGAGCCTTTTTGAATCTCAACATTCTTCGTGATATTGTTGTTAGACTGATGACGAAGCTAATGAGATGGTCTCCTGGATTGTAGTAGCTCCACGGTCTTTTTCCATCCTCCAAATTCAGTGAGCACTTCATTCGAAGCTTCCCAGAGACTGGCTGAGACACCAGCAGCATCAGAAACAGAAGCAGGAGGCCCATAATTCATAGGTTTGAATAAAGTTATCTTTTGATTTCTAAGTAAAAAGATGAGTTAGAAGAATTCAAAGTATTCTCAGAAGATGGTGGCTTTCTGGACTCAGACAGAGACAAACCAAGCTTCAGCAAAGACCTCTGCCTGTCGCAAATCTTGTGCAAAATATTCAGCCTGAGGAGATGCATTTATCATTTTCTGATACAAGATCCCTTCCATGTAATTTCAGCGTATCACTTGAGGAGTAGCTGAAGAGTGCTCCAAGACCGGAATGGATGATAATCATAATTAGAAGCAATTAATCCTCTAGGGACCCTGATGTTCTTTCCAAGCTTTATGTGCAAAGGGAGACTTGGAGAAAAGCATGTTAATGCAAAATCAGAGATACACCCTTGAGGGCACTGTTCTATAGTGGTTGTGGTCCTCCCTGTCACAACATGTGATGCTGTGAAAGTGATGCTGGAAGAAGATAGCTCAAAACCCAGGAAACTGACTTGTACTATCCTTTAACATCAGGGGTGAAATTTTACCAGTTTGGGACGGTTCGCTGAACTGATACTAAAAAAACTGCTTAAAAAAGTAAAAAAAAGTTCTGGTAATCAACTGTGCAACAATCAGCTGTGCTACACGATCATTGGAACTTTTTTAAAAAACATTTTTTTACTACCTATTTGGCCAGACTGGTAGTAAAAAAATGCTTTAAAAAGTAAAGAAAAAGTTCCAACGATCAGCTGTGCGACAATTGGCTGTGCTGCGCAATCGTTGGATCTTTTAAAAAACTTTATTTAGCATTTTTTTACTACCTATTTGCCCAAAGTTTTTTTAAAATTTCCGATGATCAGTTGTGCAACAATCAGCTGTGCCTGATTTTCTGTGAGGTTCCTGCAGGGGACATTTTGTGTGAAGTCCAGCTGCTTTTACATTGTGTGTGAGTCAGTTGTGCAGCCATGCCCATCCGGTCATATGACCACCAAGCCACACCCACCCAGGCACATGATCACCAAGCTATGCCCACCAAGCCACGCCCACAGAATCAGTAGCTAAAATTTTTGAAATTCACCGCTGTTTAACATGTTCCTTTGTCTCCTGGGCAAGAGGAATGGGGAGGGAAAAGGAGGAAAAAAGGCACTGACTTCCAACTGTCTTTAGCAAAGAAGAAGATAACAACATTATAGCCTCAACTTTTTTACTTTTATATAACAATATGTACTAGCCATTGCTATAACAACAAACCTATCCAATTAGCAAAGACAAAAATCAAAGTTTCTTTTTTCATTGCAAGCTCAAAATTCAGAAGCAATTTCCAAACAGAAATATATTCTCTTCTTTGGATAAAAGAATCAATTTGATCATCTCTGCTTCTCATAGTTGTGGGGGATAATATAAGCTTCTGTCTACACCTTAATCTTTTATATTAAAATAATTCCCTATGTTATTTCAATTTTCTTTTCTAGCCCTGAAGATAGAAAACACTTTTTTCTAGTTTTGATATTTTCCAAACTTTAAAAATTACTCAAACGTTATATAATAATCCTCATGGAGTAAATCTTTTTCTTCCCTTGTTTTCAAATTTGATCAATAGTATTTTATAAATTTTGGGAATTGTTCAACATTACATAAAAGGACAGAAAACATACATTTACAAATTATAAATACAAAACTATCTTAAATTTTTCTTTCAATATATATATCACGCTTATGAAAATCAGTCATAATTAATTGTCATTAAAGTCATTAAATTTAAGTCACTCCCTTCAGCTTACCTTTGTAGAATAAGATTTTTTTTCACTCTCAGGAGTGTGTATCAAGTCCTTTTTCTTCAAGAAATTCTCAGCCTTGTACAATACATACCTACTTCCCTGGCTTTGCTGATAAAGGAGGAGAGCCTGTGGCTTAGTGGCTAATATACATTTACAAATTAATATGTAATACAGCCCAGGTTCGATACCCAGTAAGGGTATGGCTAGCTGATGAGAGCTAAATAGCCTGAAATAGATATATACTAGTCTCCCTTTATTTATTTATCAGCACATATGCAACGCAAACATAACAAGGCAACATAAAAAATGGCTTTCTGCCTGGATGGCTCCCAGAGTGAGCGGATAGACAGAAAAGGGAAGCAATATGCTCCCTCCCATATTTGGACATATCAGGGGTTGTGACACAATACATACCTGTTTCTCTGGCTTAGCTGATAAAGGAGGAGAGCCTGTGGCTTAGTGGGTGTAGGTATGCTGGTGTTGTTGTATTCGGGTCTTTTCCCATGTAAGATTGAGATTGTCTTGGCAATGTTTCAGCGAGGTCTCACTCGCCATCCTCAGGCGATTGGTGTTTTTTCCCCTCAGTAGATGGTGTGTCCTAGGGAGCCATTGGGTTTTTTGTAGATTAGGATATTCAGAAAGGGAAGTTGGTTGTTTGCTTCTATTTCTATAGTGAATTGTATTTTGGGGTGTAGGCTGTTGAGATGTGTGAGGAGGTTGTCCAGTTTTTCTTTCCTATGTAGCCAAATCTTGATGACACTTTCATGACTTGTGTATGTTTGTGTATGTTTGTGTATGTACCTATACCTATACACATACACATACACACATGCATGCATGCATGCATACATACATACATACACATCAGAGTAGCTGTCTTTCTCCAGTGGGATTAGCCTACCCTACTCATGCTGGCAGAAGAGGCTTACTGTGAATCCCATGAGAAGGGTCTATTCTGCCACAGCTCTATGCCCAGAGCAGTACCTATTAGTTGGATTACCCAGTTCACAAAGTAATTTTCTCAATCTGAATGTTGCCAAAAAAATCCCCATTTTGGTATCAGTTCAGTTAATAGGATACTTGATTCCTGAACTGGCATCTGCTTTTCTAGTAGCTAAATCTTCCACACTTCTACAACCAATAGCTGCTTCCTCTGTTTACATGGAGAATATCAGGCAAGTCATTTTGCATGCAGAAAATGTACTTTCCTCTAGGCCAGGGCTGCAAAACTCCTGGCCTGCGGGCTGGATGCATCACACACTGGCCATGCCTGGTTTAGCAAAGAGTGGAGGAAGTCCTAATACATCATATGACACTGCTGTGACAATGTGAGTTGACACCCTGCTCTAGGCAATAAGGAGAGACACAGCCTTGGAGTGACCTGAACAGATTGCACAATGATCAATTGCCTCCTGTGCTCCTCTCTATGAATATATGTGCTGTAGTGACCACATATCCTGCCTTGCACTCTCTATCCCATGGGTGTCAAACTCACAATGTCTTGTTACCATCATGTGATGTTTTTGTCAACTCACAAAGCATCTCTGGCCTGCTCTCGAGTTGCCATAGGCAAGAGGGATGGGAAACTGATGAAGCAGAATGGCAATAACAAACAGAAGCACATTCCAGGCATATCTTTCTCAAGGCTGTCTCCCAGGTTACCCACAGCAGACGGAGGGAAGTGATCTCTAAAGCCCACGAAAATGTTCCATTGGAGAATATGATTTATGACACACCCTGGGAGGAAACAGGGATTTCAATAGAAGCATTAGTGCATAGTTTGCTATATTTAGAGCTAGGTATAGATACTAGAGTAAGATATTATCTGATTACATATTTAATCTACATTGAAAAAGGTTGGAAGCTTTCCTCTGTTTTCTTCTATCTTCTTTTTTCTTTTGCATTTTTTACCTTTGAATTTCCTCCTCCCTCTTAAATAATGTTGGAGAAAGAGAGAGAGAAAGAGAAAAAGAGGGAGGGAGACAGAGACAGATGGTATCCTGCACTGCTGGTGTTGTCCTATCATTGGGGCAGATGGATTCAATCATGAAGGGACATCTTTCCTGCAACACAAAGTCAGAATCTGGACTCAAGGCAGCAATGAATGCATCTCTACAGTCAAACCTGGGTGCTAATCCAGATTAGACTGTAGAGATGCATTCATTACTTTTTCAGAAACTTCTTCTCACTGTCCCTGTTCATGATGTCACAATGGGACTCAAACTCTGGTAGAGATAATGCTTGTTCTCCCTCACAATTCTCAACTGCTTAGTTCTTTTTCATGTTGGCGATGGTGGTTGTGTGCTTGTTTTTGCTTGTTCACTCTCCAGGGGGTTGTGTAAACATAGCTTTTCGTGAGGCTCAAGAGCAACAGGAGGTCAAATCTTGCATCAGAACATCTGGCTGTATAACATGATGCAGAGAATCTGGGCAGGCAAAGATAGGCAAATTCTTTGACACCTTCAGTCATGAAGGTAAGAAAAGACACTGAAGCTTCATTGTTCTGAAAACTTTGGGGTTTTTTTCAAGGATTCTTCTAAGGTTCAAGAGAAGCAACCACAGCGTATAAATCAGTTATGCACAGAAATGCATTTCTTCTTATAGTCTTACTATGGCTTCTGATGCCTCAAGCAGTCAAAGGGATCCTCAAAGCCAGATGTTCTCTGTATTTGGGGAAGGACGAATTAAATTCAGAGAATCATTACAGGCCAGGAAACCATCTGTTAAGTGGTATCATCTCCGCAACAGATACTCAAAACTTACCATTCAAGTTCCTCAGCTTTCCCTCTGCTAAAGTTTCCAAGTAAGTCACTGAAGGCTGGATGATATTAACATTTTTGCTCCTTGCCAATTTCTGAAACTGCAGTATTCCTTAAAAGATTGTCCTCTTTGGGGGCATTTGAATGGATGATTGTTCTGGTTTCTCTCAGTGGGAAGTCACTTGGACTCTTGGTAGATGAAGCTGATGAAGCTTCAGTGATGTAAACTTCAGTGAGATGACAAAAAGCATCATGTTAAGAAAATAATCTCTCCATCACATCAGAAATCGGGGATGGTGGTTGAAGTGGTAAGGCAAGATGTTTTCATTCCCCCACTCTCTAACCTACACCAAAGCTACCACCTAAGATGGAAGAATTATCTGGGAAGACAGGGACAATAAAATATTGTTGGATTTAGAAGGAGATGTGTTGTCTGATGAGATGTCTAAGTTAAAGCAGATGTCTTCTCTCGTGCCACACAGCAAGGCTAAACCCAAATGATGTAAATTTCCATGAGAAATACCAAGTGGATTTTCCAAATGCAAGTCACTGATGTTCTTTGAGGAATAGATCAACAGAGAAAGAAGGAGATTAAACAAATGAAGTCTGAAGGATGTTCTAACAACACATTTGTGCAATGCCTTCATTTCATTAAAAAAAAAAGAGCCACTGCTTCACTTCCTTGGAAAAAAGAACAAGCCTCAAGAACTTTATCTGATTTACAACAAACTTTGGCCTTCTCTCCTCTCTTCCCCTCTCCTCCTCTCTCCTATTACTACTTTTCTACACTGCAAGTTTTGCATTCAGTCATTGCAACTGTTGATCCTAATTCTTTAAGCTTTAGTTTACCAACATTTTTTGGGTGGTGTTGCTGGAAGGGCTTATTTAATTTTGCCCTTTAGGCTCAAAGGGGGCAAATGAGCACCACACAGAATGGACTTTGTAATACTTGAAAGATGATCTTTGTAGTACTGTTGCACTAGTTAACTAACATGGATTATTAATTACTTCTGTATTTGTATACTGTATTTCATTTTTACAGTTTTAACATATTAGCATACATCAGCAGCCAGTTGTTAAAGAAGACTACATGTTGCACTTTGAATTTGAGCATCAAGCCAAAATTCTTGATAGCTCCTTTTATATGATATAACCTTTGGAAGAGCTGTATGTGTCCAGGTCCAATAGAATTTTGAGAATGGTACAGTCAAGGCCATTTAATTTATTGACATTATGGATCAAACATATATTGGAAATGTGAGTTTTATGTGCTTAAAATACAATGGTAATAAAACAGGAAACCCCTTCAAGTGGTTTTTTTGCTTCAAAACTTTTAGAATCAGTGCATTTGCCCAAATCACTTGAATCATGAGGAAAATCATCATTTGTTTCAACTGTTCACCAAAATCAACCTCTGATGGCAACTGTGCATTAGCTGTAATCACTGGATAAATGTTAGCTTTGCATGGAAGAGGAAGGGGCATTTTAAAAAAGTGGAAGAGATATAATAATGTTTTTGACTGTGATCTGATGTGCATCTATTGACAGGAACGAATACAAACAACAGTGGAAAATTCTGTCCTTCCTTTTTGCCATTCAGGAGATCAACCAGGATCCCCATCTCTTACCCAACCTCACCTTGGGCTACACTATCAATGACAATTATTTCAAAGAAATAATCACCTCAGATGCCTTGCTAGACGTGCTTTCAATTGGGGAGGCCAATGTTCCCAACTACAACTGTGCAAAGCAGGAAAATATATTGGCTGTCCTCGAAGGGGATGTAGTTGACATTTCTGCCCATATTTCCACTATACTGGGGCATTACAAAATTCCTCAGGTGTGTTTCCTGTGCTTCTGTATGTGTTTGTGCTTGGCAGCTTCACAGTTTAAATCCACTCATGGTTTTCTCTACAAAATTGAAGGGTCGTTTCTACCTAAAATGGCATACAGTCAGGAAGAATTGAAAGCAGCCACTTCTCTCACCATTACTAACCAAGCAGAGAAGCAACCTAGAACTAAGGAGAAATTTCCTAACTGTGAGAGCAATCAACCAATGGAACAGCTTTCCTTCAGAGGTTGTGGGTGCTCCATCACTGGAGGCTTTCAAAAGGAGACTGGACAACCATTTGTCTGAAATGGTATAGGATCTCCTGCTTGAGCAGGTGTTGGATGAGAAGTTCCACAAGGTCCCTTTCAATATTATTCTGTTCCTAACTACCAACCCGAAGTACTGATATACAAACACATTTCATTATTCAATGTTCTTTGCTCCATCACAGCCACAGTCTAGATTAGGAGACAATGCTGGGGATGTTTGTGGGACATGAAGGCTCATGCAGAAGATGTGAGGGATATGAACTGGTCCTAAAGGAAGGCAAGTTCTGTGTAAGGGCAGTTCCACTGATTTGATCCAAAGTTTGTCATTTTCTTTTCAGGTCAGTTATGCCTTTGCTTCACAAGTTCTGAGTGATAAAAAACACTTTCCTTTTTTCTACCAAGTGCTCCCCAGAGAAGGCATCCAATATCCAGGGATTATCAAAGTTCTCTTGCATTTTAGATGGACGTTGATAGGACTTGTTGCTCCAATCTCTCAGAATGGAGAGAGATTCACAAGAACATTGACTCCTATGCTTACAAAGAACAGCATTTGTGTTGCTTTTTCATTTGGGACATCCTTTTCTTTAAAAGATTTTCAGAAAACCATTGGCCAGTTGAACAAATGGAAAAAAGTCAATGTTTTTGTTTGTTATGTAAAGCCAAGTTTCTTCCTTGGACAAATATTCCTCCTTCAATTAATGATTGAAATGTTTATCCAGCTTGAGGTTGGCAAAATCTGGATCACCACAGCTTTATGGGATTTTAGCCTGGAGTTCATGTCTCAGCAGTATCTACCCTCCCTCTATGGTTTTTTATCCTTCTTTATCCACAGGCATAGGTGGGAAATCAATAACAAATTTCCCCTCCTTTACTCTTCCATTCGGAAATTTGTAGAAGAAAGCTTTCATTGTTTATACTCAAAGCCAGCTGGGTCTGTGAAAGGATGGACAAGATGCCGCGAAAAAGAAGATTTGAGGATCCCTTCCCCAAAACATTATGAAAAAATCCTGTCTCTTGATGGTTATCACATTTACAGCACCCTCTGGGCTGTGGCACGTGCCATAAATATGGCTTATTCTTCCAGGTCTACCAGGATTGTTAAGAGCAGGAACTACCAATTGGAAGCTCAAATGCTTCAACCTTGGCAGGTATTCTCTATTCTACATATCCTCTAAATAAGAATCAAATCCTTAAATCCATATCATGAACAGCTTTCTCCAATAATTAATTTTATTTTAAGCATGCTAGAAAAACAACAGGGAGATGAATCTGGGAGACTTAGATGAGGGAATAGAAGAGTAATTCATCATATTTGCGGATAACACTAAGGTAGCAAGAATAGCCAATATCCCAAAAGACAAGCTCAGGATCCAAAAAGATCTTGACAGACTTGAAAAATGGGTTCTATCCAACCAAATGAAATTTAATGTGGAGAAAAGCAAGGTTTTCAATTTAGGCAGGAAAATGTACAGATTAGGTGAAACCTGACTCCAAAGCAATAACTGTGAGTGTGACCTTGGAATACTAGTGGACAATCACTTAAATATGACACAGCCGTGTGCGGCAACAGCCAAAAAAAGTTAATACAATCCTTGATTGTGTAAACAGAGGCATTGAATCATAATCATGCGATGTATTAGTACTGCTTTATAAATCTTTAGAAAGACTACATGTGGAATACTGGCTCCAGTTTGGTCACAATACAAAAAGATGTGGAAAATTTGGAAAATATGTAGTGAAGAGCAACTAAGATGATTCAAGTCCTGAGGACTAAAACATATGAAGAATGTTTAACCAGGAATTATGTATGGCTAGTCTATAGAAAAGAAGGACTAGGGGTGACATGATGGCAGTATCCCAGTATTTGAGGGGCTGCCACAAAGAGGAGGAGGGGTCAACTTATTTTCCAAAGCACCAGAAGGCAAGACAAGAAACAATGGATGGAAACTAATCAAGGAGAGAAGAAACCTGGATTTAAGGAGAAACTTCCTGACAGTGAGAACAATTAACCAGCTTGCCTTCAGAAGTTGTGGGTGCTTCATCAGTGGAGGTTTTTAAGAAGAGATTGGACAGCCACCTATTTGAAATGGTACAGTATAGGGTCTCCTCCTTGAGCAGGGGTTTGGATTGGAAGACTTCCAATGTCCCTTCCAGTTCTGATTGATAGATTGAAATGTTATAACAAACTCCTTGCATTGCTTCTACTGCACTCAGTCTTCATAGGACTACAGAACACTAATGGCCAGATCCAAATTTACTGAGGCAATCAATATGGACTTGGTTCTTTTATTGGTGTTCTAGATCAGGGGTCCTCAAATTATGGCTAGGCGCTGGATATGGCCCACTGAATCTATTAATCTGGCCCGCAAGGGACTGCAAGGTTGCCCCACCCACATCGCCCCACCTATCATCTAGTCCCCACCCACCGTCTGGAGGCTGAGAAGGCCAAAAAACAGGATGTGTGGAGGCCTCAGGAAGCCAAAAATATGGGCCTATTTTGGGGCAACAGAATGGTTCTGGAGCCCAAAAATGGGACGCATCAGAAGGCCAAAAATGGGCCTGTTTTTGGGTGGCAGAGTGGTTCTTGGAGGCCTCAGGAGGAGGGGAGGAAGGGAGGGAGGGTGAGAGCGCCCCCCAGGCAGCAGCATCCCTTCACTAACCTGCTTTCCATCTCCAGGAGCATAACAAATTAAAGTTTAATTTGTGTGTATTGTTTAATGGACTGCTAAATTGGCCGTGCCCACCCAGTCACATGACCACCTAGATACACCCACCCAGTCATTCAACCACCTAGCCACACCCACCCAGTCACATGACCATTTAGACACACACACACACACACACACACACACACACACACAGCCAGTCCGTCCCCCGCAAACAGTCTGAGGCAACCATGAATTGGACCCCTGTTTAAAAAGTTGGAGGACCATTGTTCTAGAATCAACTTACAATCTTGAGATGAAGCCCATCTCATTTTTTCTCAGAGAACAAATCTGCACATGTTTCAAGGCTTTAACTTCCAACTTCTATGGAAGAGAAGAAGTCAAGGCCCTTCAAACTGAGTTCGATTCCTGAACTGAGCTGACTTCATGGGGATATTGTTTTTTTTTTTGTAGGTTTCAGGTTGGCTTTCAGGAAATAATTTATTATTATCTTTTTCTGGGAATATCATTTCCAATCATTTCATTTGCTATTCCTAATCATGTCCAACTTTGCTTAACCTCTAAGGTTTAACTAAATCAACCTAAACTTCTAAAGGCAAAAGGAGGAGAATAAAAACATTGAGCAATGAAAGAGGCCCTGTAGAAATGCAAATAGATTGTCGTAACTCATTCATGTTAGAATTAATTCTTCACTATAAGGCATAAAGGTCCCCAACCTTTCCAGCTTTGTAACCAAGCACAGGGGAGGGGAGGTGTGAGTGGCAGGCACACACCCAGCTCCATTTGTGCAATCAGAAGGCAGGCATGCCTTCTCCTCTCACAGTATATTTTCATGCATAAGCAGAGGGCGCTTGTACTCACATGCAAAGTCCCAATCATGCAAGTGTCAGGCACTTGCGCTCGTGTGCAAACAAACTCACTACTCGAGTGAGCAGAGGGCACTTGTGCTCATGCACACATTTGCCCATCTCTCCCATGGCCAGGTTTTGAACAGGCTGCAGCTCGGTAGTGGGCCGTGACCTGGGGATTGGGGTTACCAGTGGCTAAAAAGGGTGGACTTGTTAAATCTTTCCTCTTGTACCATCAGAGCTATTATCTAAATTGAGTGCAGAAACATCGGCAAGAAAACAACTAAGCCCAGAGAGCACCAAGGATTCCATAGTTCAATCCGAGTTACAAATACTGTCTTCTATTCTTTTTTGGTTTGACACATTTCATTGCTTAAACAGTGAAACCTTTCAGACCAAAAAAGAAAAGAAGTCCAGTTACCATGATTCGACCTCCAAATGACTCTACCTGGATGACTGAGAACATTCTCTCCTACTTTGCTCTTCATCCTGCAGTTTTCTGTTTTTTCCCCATCTAGGTCCACCCATTCCTGCAAAGCCCTCAGTTTCATAATGGTTCCATGGATGGAGTCTATTTGGATGAAAATAGAGAACTGGCAGCTGACCTGGACATCATGAGCTGGATTATGCTCCCCAACAAATCCTTGTCCAAACTGAAACTAGGAGATCTAGAAAGACAAGGATCCCCAGATCTCAAGTTTACTCTGGATCAGGATGGTTTTGCAAAACTGAAATGGCTCAAGAAGGTAGGAAAAAATGGGTCTCTTCCATTTCATGGACTCCCAAAGTTTCAAATTCTGTAATGAACACTTTGTGCTTTTGAGTACCAAGTGATTGCACCAAATGGTTGATTTTTTCAAGAGAAAGGATTTTCCCCTAGCTCTTCTAGTATATTGTACAGAAGAAGTATGATGTTCAAAATCAGGGTTAATTGTCCCTAAAATTGTTGCTTTATCAGGAAAGCACCCATAAGTTCCCTGGAAGTTCATATATTACAAATGGAGAGAGGGCATAATTCCTAAACACTTGAAGTCTAAAATCAGAATTGAAGAAATTCAAAGACAAGAAAGTGAACGTAGCAGGAGAGAGATGGGGAGAAGCAATACATGGTACATTTCACTGATGAAAGATTTAAAGGTCCATTAGTGATTTCAGATATAAATCAGATATCCATGTAACTTTATGAAAAAGTTCCTGACCACCCAACCCAATACAGCACAACCAACACAAAAACTAAAAAGAATTACACTGCCATACAGCAAGAATATCTTAGAAATCACCAACAGACCTCTACAACCGTATGGAATCAGCACAGCACACAAGCCAACTAAAGCCCTTCCAAACATCCTAAGCAGACCAAAAGACCCAACAACCCCAGAAGAAAAAACAAGAGTCATTTACAACACACAATGTAAGGACTGCAACAGCATACAGGCAGAAGACTGGCAGAATGCATCCACAAACTCCTAGGGGCAGACAGAAGACATGATGACATAGACTTTAACAACATCTATAGACTATGTAGGGGACATGGTGGCTCAGTGGCTAAGATGCTGAGCTTGTTGATAAGAAAGGTTGGCACTTCGGCACTTCGGCAGTTCGAATCCCTAGTGGATTCGAATAGAGTGAGCTCCTGTTACTTGCCCCAGCTTCTGCAACCTAGCAGTTTGAAAGCATGTAAAAATGCAAGTAGAAAATAGGGACCACCTTGGTGGGAAGATAACAACATTCCATGCGCCTTCGGTGTTTAGTCATGCTAGCCACATGACCACGGAGATGTCTTTGGACAGCGCCGGCTCTTCGGCTTTGAAATGGAAATTTGCACCACCTCCTAGGGTCGGGAACAACTAGCATGAATGTGCGAAGGAACCTTTACCTTTTATAGACTATGCAAAAGAGACAACCAGCCCAAAAGATTGGTGACACCTCTCCACCAGTAATCAGCACTCAGATCAGCATAGATTAGCTCCAAGGTTAACTTCAGACCAACAATCAAGTAAACAATACCTCAATCAAGAAAGTGCCAAAGAGCCATCAGTAAACAGCCCAACCAAAGAATCTCTAAATCCACCCACCACCCATACAGACAGGCAAGACACCAGTATATAAACTGACAGCAAACTGCATCCCTTACTAGCATTGATGATGTAACCTACAGTATTTTTCGGAGTATAATACACACCTTTCCCCCCACAAAAAGAGGGTGAAAATTTGGGTGCATCTTATACACTGAATGTAGCTCCATACACACACACACCACCAAAGGCCAAAAACATGAGGAATGAATGGTCTGTGGCAATCCCTGCAGCCTAGAACAGCTGATTGGGGGTATTCTGGCAGTCCAAGCCACCCGCCAATCAGCTGTGCTGAATCAGGCTGCAATAAGTGCTGAAACTGACCTGGCTGGTCAGAGTTTGCAGTAGAAATCACATTCAGAAAGCACAATAACAGATTCAGCAGGATTCAAAATAACAATAATATACATTACCAAAAGCAGGTTTTCCAAGGTAGTAGTAAATACAAGCAAAACACAAGGAGTTTCACTTTCAGTTCTCAGCTAAACCAGGCTCCTTTCTATCTCCTTCTTGCTCACATGGCAAATTTCAGAGTCCAAATAGCCCTCATTGGCTGACTTAGTTACCATGCCTACTCATTGACTGACCTTGTTACCATGTGTCAACTGAATACCATGGATGCTGGTAGGTAGAGGCAGAATTTTTTTCTTCTTATTTTCCTCCCCAAAAACTAAGGTACGTCCTATACTCTGGAGCGTCTTATACTCCAAAAAATATGGTAGTTTGGATAATGAAACGTCTGCAAGAAAACAAGCAACCTCAGAGAGGCCCAAGGACCTCTCATGTCAGCCCTGAGCTACACATATTCTCCTTTATGAATCAGAAAATCCAAGAGTTGAAATAGGCTATTGCTATTCAATCCTGGAATCCAAATGTGTGCAACCCTCCCTTCTCAATTGTAAGTGGGTTCGATATAATCGAGGTTCAACCCAAAGCAGAAGATCAACTTTAATTGTATATTCAGAGATACACTCTAATAGATACCTTTCACCCTGGCTTGGCTGATAAAGAGTCGAACTCTGTAGCTTAGTGGTTAACACATCTGCCTAAAATGCAATACAGCACAGGTTCGATTCCCAGTAAGGGTATGGCTAGCTGATGAGAGCCAAATAGCTTGAAATAGATCTATACTAGTCTCCCTTTATTTATTTATCAGCACAACTACAACAAATGTAACAAAAAAGGCAACAGTAAAAATATTGGGTTTCTGTCTGGATGGTCTCTTGTGACGAGCCGAAGGACAGAGAATGGAAGTAGTGATTTTCCTCCCATATTTGGGCATACCGGGGGTTGTAACTCTAATAGATACCTTTCACCCTGGCTTGGCTGATAAGGAGTCGAACTCTGTAGCTTAGTGGTTAACACATCTGCCTAAGATGCAATACAGCACAGGTTCGATTCCCAGTAAGGGTATGGCTAGCTGATGAGAGCTAAATAGCTTGAAATAGATCTATACTAGTCTCCCTTTATTTATTTATCAGCACAAATACAACATACATACATATACATATACATATACATATACATATACATATACATATACATATACATATACATATACATATACACACACACACACACACACACACACACACACACACACACACACACACACACACACACACACACACACATATATATATATATATATATATATATATATATATATATATATATATATATATATACTTAAAGTCACAACCCCTGGTATGCCCAAGTGTGGGAGGAAGGTCACACTTCCACTCTCTGTCATTAGGCTCGTCACAAGAGTCCATCCAGACAGAAACCCAATATTTTTACTGTTGCCTTTGTTATATTTGTGTTTTTATTTGTGCTGATAAATAACTCCCTGCCTGGGAAGCAATAGAGCACAGGTTCGATTCCCAGTAAGGATATGGCTAGCTGATGAGAGCTAAATAGCTTGAAATAGATCTATACTAGTCTTCCTTTATTTATTTATTTATCAGCACAAATAAAAACATATATATATATATATATATATATATATATATATATATATATATATATATATATATATATATATATATATATATATATATATATATATATATATATATATATATATATATATATATATATATATCAGTTTCAGTTTCAGTTTCAGTTTGATTTTATTTGTAGGCCGCCCTTTTCCCTGAGGGGACTCAGGGCGGCTCACAGAAACCAGGGAGAGGGGAATACAATACAATACGATACTAAGACAACAACACATAATAAAATAATACGCAACATGCATACAACATTCGGGCGGGGTAATGGTCCTTATCCCCAGGCCTGACGGGCGAGCCAGTTCTTCAAGGCTGTGCGGAAGGCCTGGACGGTGGTGAGGGTACGGATCTCTACGGGGAGCTCGTTCCAAAGGGTCGGGGCCACTACTGAGAAGGCCCTCCTCCTTGTGGTTGCCAGCCGGCATTGGCTGGCCGATGGAATGCGGAGGAGGCCTAACCTATGAGATCTTATAGGCCGTAGGGAGGTAATTGGCAGAAGGCGGTCTCTCAAGTATCCAGATCCACTGCCATGTAGGGCTTTATGGGTGGTCAATAGCACCTTGAAGCGCATCCGGAGATCGACAGGTAGCCAGCGCAGCTCGCGGAGGATAGGTGTAATGCGGGTGAATCGGGGTGCACCCGCGATCACTCGCGCGGCCGCGTTCTGTACTAGCTGAAGTCGCCGGATGTTCCTCAAGGGCAGCCCCATGTAGAGCACATTGCAGTATTCCAGCCTAGAGATCACGAGGGCCCGAGTGACTGTTGTGAGAGCCTCCCGGTTCAGGTAGGGTCGCAACTGGCGCACCAGGCGTACCTGGGCGAATGCCCCCCTGGTCACAGCCGCTATATGATGGTCGAATGACAGCTGTGGATCCAGGAGGACTCCCAAGTTGCGAACCCTCTCTGAGGGGTGTAAAATTTGGCCCCCCAGCCTGAGTGTTGGATTAATAGCCGAATTTTTGGGAGGAAAACACAACAGCCACTCGGTCTTTTCTGGGTTGAGCACAAGCTTGTTAATCCTCATCCAGTCCATGACGGCTTCAAGTCCCCGGTCCATTACGTCAACCGCTTCATTGATATATATATATTCTCTTTCCATTTTGGGGGAAGGGGCAAGTACTTTGAAGTCAGTGTTAAGTCCTGGCAACTATCTGAAGAAGCCCCTGAAGTTTTCTTGGTGAGATACAAAAGTGGTTTGTCATTTCCTCTTCCTAGAACTAAGAAAACGTGATTGGCTAAAAAACTTATCCCTAAGGCAGGACTAGAAGTCACAATCTCCCACTTTCTAGCCAGGTGTCTTCCCCATTACATCAAACTGGTTCTCATTCTCTTTCCATAGAATACTCTTCAAATGTTTCTCCTTTGGTGTTCCTACTTTCTTTGCTTAGGGCCTCCCTACTTCCAGATGTGTGGAAAGTTGTCAACCTGGATTTGCTAAGGTGACTCAGGAAGGAGAACCCATCTGCTGTTACCTCTGCCTTCCCTGTGCAGAAGGAACCATCTCCACTCAGGAAGGTGAGTGAAAACACCTTTGGAGGAAACCAGATGTTTTCTATGGAGGGGCTTTTGGAAGGGTATTTCTAACCTTTGGTCTTTCACAATCAGTGCAGAAAATACGTCCTTTGCCTCCATGTTCATTGTGTGTGTCATGTCCCATGCTACAAATGAAGCAGGGGTGACATATTTTGTGTATCCTTTGACACAAGACAGTTTAGGCAAATTATGTGTTGGGGGATTGCTATGTTTAATTATATCATGGAGGGCCTTATTTTACCAAAATTGTTTTTCACCTAGATTGGATAGTCTGGGGTCCAGTTTACTTGCCCTCTAGTAAAGACCCAAAGTAGATCTCGGTGAGAACCACCCTTGTAGCTGGCAAGGACTTGTGGGATTCATTTTTTTTTACTATCAGTTCTGTGGGAGTGACTTGGTGGGCATGACTTGGCAGGCATGGCAGATGAAGGATACTGTAAAATCCTCATTCCCTCCCAATCAGCTGGGACTTGGGAGGCAGAGAACAGATGGGGCGGGGCCATCCGAACTACTCAAAATGTTCACTACTAATTCTCCAGAACTGCCTGGAACCTGCTGAATACAACTTCTGTTGTGTATGTATGTGAGTCTGTGTAATTTTACAATGTCCCCATCCATTTCACTACTTCAATTGTGCAAGGTTAATCTTTGGAATTTCCTCTAATACAGATGTGTCAGAGTCGTGACATCATGACATATCACAACTTTTTTCCCTTTTGGTAAACCGGGAGTGGGCATGGTCAGGTTTAGTGAAGGGGAAAAAGTCCCAATACATCATGTAACACCACGGTGATGACGTGCATTTGACACTCCTATTCTAAGCCAAAGAGGAGTAAGCAGTAAAGGGTATATCCTGTTTTTTTTCCAGATGCAGAAAAATGCACGAGGTGTCCAGATGATCAGTATCCAAATCAGGAACAAATCCAATGTATCCTCAAGGTCACCACGTATCTGTCCTATGAAGAAACATTGGGTATCATTTTGGTTTCCTTTACCCTATTCCTCTCCTTCATTACCTGTGTAATATTAGCCATTTTCATTAAATATCTAGAAACTCCAATAGTCAAGGCCAATAACCGTGACCTCTCCTATATTATCCTTTTGTCCCTCCTTCTTTCCTTCTTAACCTCCTTCCTCTTCATTGGTCATCCAAGGAAAGCAACATGCCTTCTCCGACAGTCAGTCTTCAGCATTATCTTCTCGGTTGCTGTCTCTTGTGTCTTGGCCAAAACAATCATGGTGGTGCTGGCCTTCTTGGCTACAAAGCCAGGAAACACAGTGAGAAGATGGCTGGGGAAAAGCTTGGCCAATTCTATCATCCTTTCTTGTTCCAGTGTCCAAGTTGCCATCTGTATTTTCTGGCTGTGGAATTCTCCACCCTTCCCTGACTCTGATATGCACTCTCAGCTTGGAGAGATCACATTACAATGCAATGAAGGATCTGTTGCTTTGTTTTATATTGCTCTTGGCTATATGGGCTTCTTGTCTGCTATCTGTTTTACAGTAGCTTTCATGGCCAGGAATCTCCCTGGAGCCTTCAATGAAGCCAAGCTAATCACCTTCAGCATGCTGGTCTTCTGCAGTGTTTGGATCTCTTTTGTGCCCACGTACCTGAGCACCAAAGGAAAATACATGGTGGCTGTGCAAGTCTTCTCCATCTTGGCCTCCAGTGCTGGTCTCCTGAGCTGTATCTTCATCCCTAAATGCTACATTATTTTACTAAGACCAGATCTGAACACAAAGGAACAGCTAATGATAAAAGTAAAATAGAAAGAAATATTCTAATAAATGTTTCTTCAAGGAGTGTATGTATTTTGGATACATCTGTGCTATCAAAGGATTGTGTCTTCCCCTGTAGTGATCCTTAGGAATATAATCTAACAGTTGGGTTGGCAATATATAAATCATGTAAAAATGCTATAACTGTTTCTTTAAATCACACTGTAAAATGTGATTGGATGCTGTTTTCCTCAATCGGCCATAAGAGGAAGCCAGAATGACTATTAGCTCTCTGTTTCGTTAGATGCTGGGTTGATCTGATCTGAGTGTTTTGGAAGCTGGCTGTTAGAAAGTGCCGTGAGCTATTATACGTTTTGCAACTGTTAGCAAACTTTGAGCACCAGACTGATTATATGATACTAGACTATGTTATTTGGATTATCCCTTAACTGAAAGACATTGATGACTGACTGTCTTATCCGTGTATGACTTGGACTGTTTGATGGACTCTGATACTTCTATTTCCATGAAAGTAAAAGCCTATTTAAACTGCAGTGTCTCTGTATGCTGGTTTGTGTGTTGTCCAACACAACTCTCACAACCCTTCACTGGACGTACTCGCTCTCCCAATGGGAGAGCATACATAACACTGGTGATGGGCCCAGAGTGTACCAGACGTAGCTAAAGAAGAGTTGGTGGACATATGTTAGCTCATTTAACCATTATGAAAGGGTTTTTTTCAGGAGCTACATGAAAAAGACCTAATTTTCTCTGAGCTACATCAAGTTTATATCATACTCTCTTCACTGGATGCGAGTTATGATGTTTTTGTGTCTTCTCTTGAAGTCCTAACCAGAAATGAACTAACATTGACTGACATTACTGCACGACTGTTGGAAGAGTCAAGAAGAAGGATGGAGAGGGAACAACAGAGAGAAACCACCACATGAGGAGTCACCTTCTACTGCCTATATTGTTTGAAAATGTTATTCTTGTGGGGCTAAGGGACATATAGCTAGATTCTCTAAAAAGGCAAAACAATGTTCTCTCTATTTGGGGAAGGACGAATTAAATTCAGAGAATCATTACAGGCCAGGAAGCCATCTGTTAAGTGGTATCATCTCCATCCGGTGCTCCGGGCTGGCTCTGGTACGCCCATACTGGGGCATACCGCCTGCAACCCACCATTGAATCAAGATCAAGTGAGGTACTAATACCACTCTATAAAGCCTTAGTAAGACCACACCTAGAATACCGCATCCAGTTTTGGTCATCTCACTATAGAAAAGATGTTGAGATTCTAGAAAAAGTGCAGAGAAGAGCAACAAAGATGATTAGGGGACTGGAGACTAAAACATATGAAGACCGGTTATAGGAGCTGGGCCTGGCTAGTCTAGTGAAGAGAAGGACTAGGGGAGACATGATAGCAGTCTTCCAATATTTGAGGGGCTGCCACAGAGAGGAGGGGATCAAGCTATTTTCCAAGGCATCCAAAGGCCATACAAGGAATAGTGGATGGAAACTGATCAAGGAGAGATTCAACCTAGAAATAAGGATAAATTTTCCAACAGTGAGAACAATCAACCAATGGAGCAGCTTGCCTTTGGAGTTGCGGGAGCTTCATCACTGGAGGCTTTTAAGAAGATATTGGACTGACATTTGTCAGAGATGGTGTAGTTTCCTGCTTGGGTGGGTGGCTGGACTAGATGACCTACAGTACAATGTCCCTTCCAACACTGTTAATCTGTTAATGTATTCTGTTAAAAGTGCCAGGTCAGGAACCTGTTAAACTTGTTAGCACCCAAGACATTTCTTTCAATGTGTATTCTCCATTGTATGCTTGCTTACTCTCTTATAATCCCTTCCTCTCCAATGAATGTAAATATAAACATTGAATTCCCCTTGCTAGTTATCCCAGAACTGAGGTGAGGATTCCAAATGGTGGGGGAATGGAGAAAAGACTATAAGATTTGAGCCTTTCCCACTGATTCCTTGTGAGTCACATTCCAAAACACGAACCTTCCCTGCCATTAGAGCTCATCCAGTTGATTGGGATTGTATCTTGATATTATAAGTGAAGGTAAAGGTTTCTCCTCTCCAGTCATATCTGACACTAGGGGGTGGTGTTCGTCTTGGTTTCTTAGCTGAGGAGCTAACATTGTCTGACAACCCTTTCTATGATCATGTGGCTAGCATGACTATACACTGAGGCACATGGAATGCAGTTATGGAAAATTGGTTAGTCATCCTTTTTAAAGCTTTATTAAGCTTTAAAGGATTATTAAATTTATGACATCTCTCTTGGTCCTCCAATATATCTAAATTAAGTGCTGACACATAGATTAACAGAAATAAATGTGTAATGTAATTTGTATATATTTATATAGACTGGTGGTTTGTCTGTCCATTTTAGGCTTGCATTTGCCTGGGTATAGATCAAGAAACCCATTTTTGCTTCACTGAAAGCACAGTGGTCTCTGTAACTAAACTAATGGTAACTAATTGCTTTGAGGAAAATGGTTGTCCAATCTCTTCTTTTTTATGTTTTATTTTTATTTTTTTTAATTGAAAATTTTTGAAAAAAAGGCTTTTACAAATATTTACCTCCCTTCCCCCACCCTCCCCACCCGAACCCAACCCCTCCAACCTCCCCCCACCCCCGACTTCCCAGAACAAATACAGGGTATAAATCTTTAACAAAGGTGTTCTAAAATAAACTTTAAAAAAAGTTAGTATCATCTTTCATTTGAGCTTTAACTCCTCTTTTGTTAGGCTAACTCTAAACAGATTATATCATTCCTTGCTTCTCCAGTCATAAACTATCTGGAATTTCTTAGTCCCGTATTTATTTTGAATATAGTCAATCCATCTTCTCCACTCCAGTTTATATTTCTCATTTGAATGGTCTTTGAGATATGCTGATATTTTAGCCATCTCTGCTAAGTTTGTAACTTTTAATGTCCATTCTTGAATGGTAGGCAAATCTTCCTTCTTCCAGTATTGCGCCACCAACAGTCTTGCTGCCGTTATTAAATGCAAAAGCAAGTTAATCTCTATAACAGTACAATCAGTAGTTCTTAAAAACTTCCAGTGTTGGAACATTTACAACTTCTGGAACAACTTGCCTCTGGAAGTTGTGAATGTTCCAACACTGACAGTTTTTAAGAAGAGATTGGACAGTCATTTGTCTGAAGTGGTGTAGGGTTTCCTGCCTGAACAGGGAGTTGGACTAGGAAACTTCCAAGGCCCCTTCCAACTCTATTATTATTCTATTCTATTCTCTTCTACTCTGTTCTGTTCTATTCTCTCTCTACTGTTCTGTTGTTCTATTCTTTCTCTACTGTTATTCTATTCTGTTTTATTCTATTCTATTCCATTCTATTCTGTTCTATTCTGTTCTATTCTATTCTTTCTCTACTGTTCTGTTGTTCTGTTCTATTCTATTCTATTCTATTCTATTCTATTCTATTCTATTCTATTCTATTCTATTCTATTCTATTCTATTCTATCCCATCCCATCCCATCTCATCCCATCCCAGATAAGGGATTCCATTAGCATGGAGATCCCAGCAGGCTTCCTATCAGAATTGATTTCAATTTTCACCCCCCCCCCCCAAAGATGGCTTAAGAGTACTTCCATCAATGGTGGAGAAAGGCTCTCAAGGGTGATCCAGAAGAACCAAAGATTCACATCTCTGTGTTGTTCAACTTTGTGAAACCACACAAAATCCAGGCCATTGAAAAGATGTTACTCTGTCTTATAATTATCAGAATTATTGTGATGTTTTATCTTTAAGTCAAATCTCTATGGATCCCCCTCCCTTTCAAACTGTTCTAATGACTTAAAAAACAACATGAGGCAATGGTTTGCATTAGAAAGTCTGGTCTCACAATTGTTCCCTATTATTTCTCTTAGGCCTCAAAGGTCCTAGGAGGAATGCTAGGCATGGCATGTAAAGGACACAAATCTTAAGCTCATCCTCTATAATGGTGAAGCTTGGGCTGAACTCTGTCCTGAATTAGACAACCCACCAACACTTTAGCATGGTGAGACAGCCAAGGTTTCTTCTCCCAATTCCTTAACCTGTTGCAAGACAGGAGATGGATTCAGGTGCTCAAGGAATGCTCCTTTTGTTTCTATTTCTGCTGCAGCTGCAGCCCCACAATGCCAATGGGATCCTTCACACCAAGTGCCCCCTAACTTTGGAGCAGGAGGAATTCAATGAAGGGAATCACTACAAGCCAGGGGATCATTTTATTGCTGGACTTCTCTCTATATCACCTGCCCGGTTTCTACTCAACGATTTCCAAAGGCCTCCGTCTGCTAACATTTCATGGTAAGTTGTGCTGTGTGAATGAAACCAGGAGGAAGAAAATAACCGATATTTATTCTCTGGCTAGTTTGCAAGCCTCGATAATGTATGTGAATATTCATGCCAACACAAAGATTAGCCAGTTTTTATTTCTAGGGGAATTCTGTGAAATATAAGTATTCCTCTGTTTAGTCCAGGTGTCCCCAATAGATAGGAGCGCTTCTTAACATTCTCTACTTATTATGGTTTGCTTCCTTGGCTGGGAAATATTTCCTGCTCAGAAATATTAGCTGCATGAAATATTAGTACCATTTTATAAAACTTTAGTAAGATCACACCTGGAATATTGCCTCCAGTTTTGGTCACCACATTACAAAAAGAATGTTGAGATTTTGGGAAAATGTGCAGAGAAGAGCAATTAAGATGATTTTTTTTTATTAAAAGGTTTTTTATTTTTATTTTTCAAAACAGACACAACACAAAAAAATCCTCTTTCTTTACATACTGTAGAAAGTGTATCAGTTGGTTACAAAAAGCTTTTGTGCATTTCTTTCACAGTCACCCATGATTCATATTAATTCTAGTATTTTAAATCAAATGTATTTGATCAAATGTACATAGGGTATTACCATCATCCTACCCTCATTCTTGTTTGACTATAATTGTTTAAATGTCCTTCATCCTAAAACATACCAAAACTCAGGACATAACCACATACTGGCATCTCATTTGCTATTTCTAGTATCCCAATAACACTATTTCTTATGGCCTATTCTAGCTAAACATCAATAACATTTAGTAACAAAGGTTTCTAATCTTCCTTTCCAAATCACTGTGTACAATTTACATCCAATTTCCCCATGTTGCACCCATACCTATATATACATTGTTATCATTATCTCTCCTTTTTTTGATTATATCCATTATCATTATTTAGTTCTTTTTTATTAATCTTTATATGTAACCAAAACATTTCTCATCTTCCTTTCATAGGTACCATTCAATATTCATATCCAATTACTACTTGTTATACCAATACATATATATACATTATTATCATTTTCAATTGTTTATTTAACCATATCTATTGTCACTAAATTTGACTGTCCAACTAATTTTAGGTTAAACACTTTCATCTATCAGCCTGTATCTTTCCAGTAGCGAAACAGTCTCATGTCTTCTGCCATTTGTGGCGTCAGTCCTCTAATCGTCTCCTTAATCAAGTTTGTATGGATTCGTCTTTGCAACTCCTTGTTTATTGATTCTCTCATGTAATTTCCATGCCCTTCTTCTTTTTCCTTAATCAGCTTGTCTTTAATTGTCAGTGTTGTTATCGATGGTGTTACTAATAAAATTTCTCTTTTTAAATCCATAAGTTCTTTTATTTTTTCTTCTTCTGTGTCTAGCCATCTAGGGTAGGGTTCCCATCCATCTGGTTCCCCTTTCCATATTCCACTTTTTCCATTTCTAGACAGAAACCATTCACCATAGATGTCAGCAGATTTGATTTCTTCGTAGTCATTTTTCTCTTTATTGCTTGGGACTCTATCCTCTATTTTTCCCATTTGATAAGCATTTCCACCCTTTTCATCATATTTTTCTGTTAGGTGTCCTAATTTTTCAAACATTTTCTCAAATGTATTTGATAATTTCTGTATTGCAAATATTATATCTTGCAAGCTGACAGATTCTCTCTGTTGTTGGAAATAAGCCATTGTTTCCAGCTGTAGAAACACTGCTGCTCTGATTTGGAAGATTTTTACAAGGTTATACCTAGGTTCACCATGAGATCTCTGGTTAAGGATATACTTCAAAGGAACATTTGTATAAACAAATGGTGCTTTACTTCTTATCACTTTCTATAAACAAACTGTGAAACTTTAAAGTTTCAGACCAGAATAATCAGTAGTGAAAGTAAAAGTATTTTGTTTTCAATACTCAAGTTTCCAGTCTTCGAGTAGCAGTTATCTCTCCCTTTGTTGTTACAATTGTTGCAATTCACTTTCTTCTTTTTGTATCTTTTAATATTCCAAGTTTTTTAAAAAGTCAAATTCTTACATAGAAAAGAAAAAGTAAAAGACACATGTAGTGATGAATAAGGAGAAGTTTAGTCCGTAGGTTGTGAAAGTAATAGTAAAATTATTAGAAGAAAACTTGATCCATTCATTTCAAATTGTTTGCATAAATTCAATCCATGAAAATAATGTTTAAAAATTAAGATAATACACTGACCAAAACCATCCAAAGCTTAATTCCTCCGCTTATTTCTTTTATTCTTAGATTTAAATTAGCTTTAAGTTTTTTTATAGGCAGGCTCTTTTAAAACGGGTAAAAATTCTTCACCAGCTGTAAACACTTTCTCTTCCATTTCCTTCCATTTTGGAGCTGTCCCTACTTCATCAGCCTGGGGGCTGAGCTTTTAACGCCAGCTGAGAGACCTTCTCCTTTGCAATGTCCCTATGATCAGCAGAACGTAGTCTTCCTGTTCACCATCTGTACAGGACGGTTTAGGTCTGATTGGACCACCCAGTGAAAAAAGTATTGGCCGCGATCTCGGAGCATCGAGATTGGGCAACCATTTAGTAGCGACATAGGTTCCTCCCAGCAATTAAGATGATTAAAGGCTTGGAGACTAAACATGTATGAAGAATGTTGCAGGAACTGGGTACTGTTTCTTGAACCAGGTTTTGCCTAATATAAACTTGTACTTTTGGTTTTTCCTGCCTAGGCATAATACTTTGGTTTTCTCCACATTACCTTCCATTGTATTGGATAGGGTCCATGTTCAAGTCTGTCAAGATATTTTTGGATCTTGAGCTTGTCTTCTGGGGTGTTGGATATTCCTGCCAGCTTAGTGTCATTTGCAAATTTGATGAGTTCCCCTTCTATTCCTTCATCCAAATTATTTATGAAGATAGAGTACTGGCCCTAAAACAGAGCCTCGTGGTACCCCACTGCTTCCTTCCTTCCATGTAGATCTAATACCATTAAGGACTACTCATTAAATATGGTTTATCACCCAGTTACAAATCCATCTTGTAGTGATGTTGCCTATTCCACATTTTTCTAGTTTACCAAGAAGTAATTATGGTCTACTTTGTCAAATGCTTTGCTGAAGTCTAAGTATATTATGTCCACAGCATGTTTTGCCATTGTCTCCTTCTTAGGACTGAGAGAGAAGGACTGGCCCAGAATCACCCAGTTGGCTAATCCCATAAAATGGTACTAGAACACATGGTTTCCTGGTTTCCAGTCTGGTGCCTTAACCACTACTGCAAACTGACTGTCTAAAAGTTTTATCTTTTGAAATTTCTTGAAATAGTGGTAGTCTACATTCTCTGCATTTAGTCCTTTTGGGAAAAGGTATCTAGGCCAAGGGAAGCCCTCTCCTCCCAATGTATATTTTTGATGCACAACTTTTACAAAATATTTATAGCAGGTTTTATCCCAGTTTTTTTTATTGCTTTTAGCACATTGTAATTTACCATGGGACAGAGTGGATCAGAAGTATGGGCAAGGTTACTTGCTAGCTTCCTTGATTAAAACTATTTATATTGCCACATCTACCATCCTATCAACAATCCACAACATTAATATCCAAAATAACAGAAATCACCCTATTTAACAAAAAGAACCAACAGAGCTTACTTAATCTCCTAGCCCAAACACCTGGGTGAACAACCATGTCTTTAAAGTCTTATGAATGGCTACCAGGGTCAGGATTTATTAGAACAGAGCATGTCTCAAAAATGGTTTAGACAATTCACCCCATCTTACAATACTGGGGCATCCCTCTGTTGTTTGTTAAAGCAACAACCCATTCCTCCCCCAAGACTTCTGAGGAAGTGTGAAAAGTGCCCCAGTTGTTTTAAAAAGCACCATGGAATTTTCATCACAATTTTATTTTTATTTTATTCAGTTTGTCAAACATGTACAAAATAACAGGTATAAGTATAAACATGGACATGAACAAGGGAAATGAGTACAAAGAAATGGGGACAGTAGGACAGGGATGGAAGGCACACTGGTGCTCTTACGCACATCCCCTTTACGGACCTCTTAGGAATCAGATGAGGTCCACGGTAGACAGTTTAAGATTAAAGTTACGGGGGTTTGAGGATATAACAATGAAGTCAGGTAGAGCATTCCAGGCATTGACCACTCAGTTGCTGGAGTAATATTTTCTGCAATCTAATTTGGAGTGGTTTACCTAGAATTTGTATCTATTGTTTGCCTGTGTATTATTGAGGTTGAAGCTGAAGTAGTCATTGACAGTAGGATGTTGTAGTGGATAATTTTGTGTACTTAGTTTAGACCATAGGCTAAGCCCAAAATTTCGAGCCTGATGGCATAAGGGATTCTATTGTGAGCAGAGGAGTGGAGTACTCTTCTCTTGAAATACTTCTGGATCCGCTCAATTGTATTAATGTCAATATACAGTGTGGATTCCAGACAGATGAGCTGCATTCAAGAATTGGTCTGGCAAAGATTTTGTAAGTCCTAGTTAGCAGTACCATGTTACCGGAGAAGAAGCTTCACAAAATTAGGTTAATAACTCTTAATGCCTTTTAGGTAATGCTGTTACAGTAATTTTTGGGACTTAGATCGTTTGAGATGAGTACTCCTAGGTGGTTGACACAGTGAGGGTCATGTATGAAGTCATATCAATACAATGGCATTGCATTTTTTCTTTAGGCACTCTGGATAAAAGTTTGGCTGCTTTAATTACTAGCTGGATGGTGCAGTGCTCATGTCTGCTCCAAATCAATTCTTCCAACTTGTTTCTGAAGCATGCACAGCCTTATATATCTAACAAGCCATTTCCATGAATGGTAATGTGGTGCATGTATATTTGCAGGAAAGGATCTCCATATTACTGGAAAATTCTGTCCTTCCTTTTTGCCATCCAGGAGATCAACCAGGATCCCAAACTCTTCCCCAACATCACCTTGAGCTACAACCTCCACAACAACTTTTTTAACACCAGGATGACTTCAGACGCCTTGATGGACCTGCTTTCTGTTGGAGATGCCAGCATTCCGAACTATAGCTGTGGAAGACAGAAAGACCTCTGGGTTCTCCTGGAAGCAGCTGACTCAGACATCTCCGTACAAATTTCAACAATGGCAGCCATCTATAAAATCCCACAGGTAAGGAGTGAAAGTGTACACCTCTGTGGTTAGGTACTTTGCAGAATTATTTTAGATTGGGTTTCCCTTCAGAGCATAGAACAACTCAAAGAAGCAGTACAAGCTTGGAAGATGTGGAGATATGTAGCCCATAGAAATGGCAAGATTTGGACATGACTGGATAAAACCATCATCATCATCATCATCATCATCATCATCATCATCATCGTCATCATCACTCATATGTCACCCAACTTTCAATACTCACAATCAAACAGATTACAGTTAAATCAATAAAGCATAAACAATAGATGGCTCGCCTCTGTTAATATATTTTATTAATAATATTTTGATTTGATTTTGATTTTATTAACATTTATAGGCCACCCTTTTCCCTGAGGGGACTCAGGGCGGCTTACATAAAATAGGGAGGGGGGGTACAAAACAATAAACATAAAACAATACATGAGAGTAAAATAGTACACAACATTCATTCATCATCCGGGTGGGGACAGATTGTGGTCTTTATCCCCAGGCCTGACGGGATAGCCAGGTCTTAAGGGCTGTGCGGAAGGTCTGGACGGTGGTGAGGGTACGAATCTCCATGGGGAGATCATTCCAAAGGGTCGGAGCTACTACTGAAAAGGCTCTCCTCCGTGTGGTTGCCAGTTGACACTGACTGGCAGATGGAACTCGCAGGAGGCCTAATCTATGCGATCTTATTGGTCGCAAGGAGGTAATTGGCAGGAGGCGGTCTATTTAATAGCCCTTTGTGCAAGACTTTATAACAAGATTGTTAAAATAGAATCTGCCAGTCTGGTTTGGATATCTTGGTCAGGTCTATTGAACCTAATGTGTCTAAAAGGATATGAATGAACCCTAAGTCATACATTGATCCATCCATATACAGTACATATCTGCTATTTCTCTGAAGAAATGTTCTCCTTGAAGATCTTTTAAGGGATGATGATGATGATGATGATGATGATGATGATGATGATGGATGATAATGATAATAGTGGCTGATGATGATGACTGTCTGAACAGAATCCAAGCAGTGGGTCTTCTTGCAAGAAAGGAGAATCCCATCCATGATTAGGACCAATTAAAAAAAAGATGTTGAGAATCTAGAAAGAGTGCAGAGAAGAGCAACAGAGATGATTAGGGGCCTGGAAGCTATAACATATGAAGAACATTTACAGGAACTGAACATGGCTAGTCTAGTGAAGAGAAGGACCAGACATGATAGTCTTCCAATATTTGAGAGGTTGTCACAGAGAGGAGGGGGACAACCTATTCTCAAAAGTAGCTGAAGGCCAGACAAGGAACAATGGGAATAAATTAACCAAGGAGAGATTTAGCCTAGAAATAAGGATACATTTTCTGACAGTGAGAACGATCAACCAATGGAACAGAAGTTGCCTTTGGAAGTTGTGGGATCTTTATAACTGGAGGCTTTCAACAAAAGACTGGACTGCCATTTGTCAGAAATGTTATAGGATCTCCTGTTTGAGCAGGGGGATTGGAGTAGATGACCTAGAACTCTGTTATTTTATTCTAACAAAATCTATTAGGTGCATAACTAATATTTTCACTAAGGTCACCAAACTTTGAACATCTTCATTTCCTTTTCAGATCAGTTTTACTTTTGTTTCCCAAGTTCTGAGTGATAAAATCCAGTTCCCTTTTTTCTATCGGATGATCCCTGCAGAAGGAACACAATATCCAGGGATTGTCAAATTGCTTTTGCACTTTGAGTGGAACTTCATTGGTCTCTTTGCTTTAAACACTGACAATGGAGAACAGTTCCTAAGGACGTTGACTCCTCTACTCTTAAAGAACGGGATTTGTGTCATTATATCAAAAAGCATCTTGGTGACTAACCACAACCTGAAAGTCTTTTCTGCTTTCTTTTACACATGGAGGCAGGTCAATGTCTTTGTTTACTGTGCAGAAGGTAATTCCTTCCTAGAAGGAATAGCTATTATACAAGATATAATTAAGAGCTTGACAAAACCCATTGTGGGAAAAATCTGGATCACCACATCTTTGTGGGATTTCACGATGCAACTGCACCAACATAAACTGTCTTTTCAAAACATCCATAGCCTTTTCTCCTTCTTCATCCATATCCCAAAAAAGAGAAAAATCAACAATTTTAAAGCTTTCTATGATTACATGCAGGAGCTTAAACTCAATGCTTTTCATTGTTTTTCTACAAGGCATGTCTTGGCTGTGAAAAGCTGGAGGAGATGCCAAGAGAAACAGGAAATAAAGATTCTGCCCCCCGATAAGGTGGAAATAATTTTCTCCCTAGACAAATACTTCATTTACAATACTGTCTGGGCTGTGGCATGGGCCTTAAATGCTGCTTTGTCCTCCAGATCTAAGAAGGGAAGAAAGATGAGTGGAGAAAGGTTGAAAGCTCCAAGTCTACAACCTTGGCAGGTATCTTGATGGCTATCATAGAGGTTGTTCTTGTGCATGATAATCAAATATAAAAATATGCATGTTTGGTAATTGGGTGCTACTTTTCTTTTACCCTCTTGCCCTTTTTTATAGTGTTGTGGAAAAACAGGAGAGCACATCTTTCTCCTTCATTCCTGGTCATTTTTACAGAAGCATGACGGAGAGCATTTTAACAAACTGCATCACTGTTTGGTTTGGTGGGAGCAGTGCCTCAGATAGAAAGTCCATATGGAGAGTGGTGAGGACAGCCAAGAAGATTATGGGAAGCTTGCTTCCTGTTATTCAGGATACTGCTTATAAGTGCTATGTGCTTAGAGCTCAAAGCATGGACCTCACCCAAGGACATATTAATGACTTCAAAATACAAATTTCGTAACTTCATCAAATAGGTGCTGTATTTCTTAATGAGACTTATGTGGGATGAGATCTTTGAAAGACTCTAGATATTGAGTGATGGTGGATTCTCCTTCACTGTAAGTGTTTCAAAAGAGGCTGGATGACCATCTGCCAGGGGTATTGCAGTCTTGCAAGGGACAAAGTGTTGTATTAAACAATCTTCCTTCAAAAATTTCCATTTTAGGATCATACAGAGTAGATTCTTACATTGGATAGACCGTTGACTTAGATATGTTCCCAGTTTGCTTCCATTCTAGAATTCTTTACTTCTCTGGATACAGCTATTTGAATCTGGAAAGAAGATTCAACTGTAAGGAATTCAAGTATCAAACAGGCATTCATTCACTCATTCAACTTATAGAGTCATCAAACTCTGAGCAGCTTTAGGTAAAGGTTCCCCACACACATATGTTCTAGTTGTTCCCGACTCTAGGGGCAGTACTCATCTCAGTTTCAAAGCTGAAGAACCAGCACTGTCCGAAGACATCTCCGTGGTCCTGTGGCTGGCATGATTCATGGAACACTGTTACCTTCATACCCAAAATGGTTCTTATTTTTCTACTTGCATTTTTACATGCATTTGAACTGCTAGATTGGCAGAAACTGGGACAAGTAATGGGAGATCATTCTGTTATGCAGTGCTAGGGATTTGAACTGCTGAACTACCAATCTTATGATTGAGAAGCACAGCGTTTTAACCACTGAGCCACTGCATCCCTTTACAAACAAATTTAAATGAAATCACAAGAGAAAATTGATGCATATTGTTGGAGCAAATAATGTTAGGAATATAATTCTAATGGTTGGGTTGGCAATATATGAATCATGTAACAATGCTGTATCTGTTTCTTTAAATCATACTGTAAACTGTGATTGGTTGCTGTTTCCTCAATCGCCCATAAAAGGGAGCCAGAATGACTGTTAGTTCTCTGTTCGTTACATGCTGGGCTGATCTGATCTGAGTGTTTTTGGAAGTTTAAGGTTAAGGTTTGGTTAAGGTTTATTTAATTTGTATGCCACCCTATTCCCGAGAGACTCAGGGTGGCTAACAATCTGAAGGGGAAGGGGGTACAAAATAAAAATAAAAAGACACACAATTTAAAAATACAGCAACAGTCGTAACCTCGGATGGGGCTGGAAGATTCAACAGCCCCAGGCCTGCCGGAACAGCCAGGTCTTAGTTGCTTTGCGGAAAGCCGGAAGGGTGGTAAGGGTCCGGATCTCGACGGGGAGCTCATTCCAGAGGGCCGGAGCAGCCACAGAGGCTGGAAGTGCTGTGAGCTATTGTACGTTTTTGCAACTGCTAGCAAACTTTGTGTACCGGACTGATTATATGATACTGGACTATGTTATTTGGATTATCCCTTAACTGAAAGACATTGATGACTGACTGTCTTATCCGTGTATGACTTGGACTGTTTGATGGACTCTGATACCTCTATTTCCACAAAAGTAAAAGCCTATTTAAACTGCAGTGTCTCTGTATGCTGGTTTGTGTGTTCTCCAACACAACTCTTACAACACTTCGCTGAACATACTCACTCTCCCAAAGGGGAGCTTACCTAACAACTAGGCTTCTTGTTTGCTAAGAAACATGTTACATTTTTTTTTGTTTTCTCTTATGTTCTAGCTTCACCCTTTCCTCCAAAACTCTCAATTGCACAATCGTTCCTTGGATGGAGTACATTTGGATGAAAAAGGAAATCTGGTAGCTGATTTGGACATCATGAACTGGATGGTTTTTCCAAATAACTCTGTCACCAAAATGATATTTGGAAGTCTTGTAAAACAAAGATCCTCAGATTTCAAATTTTCAATTAATCAGGATGCTCTCAGGCACCTGAAATTACTCAACAAGGTACAGACACCACGATCTTTGATTTCACTGTTCCTCAAGTTCTTAATAATAGCAATGATGATTGTGGAGATCTCAGGAAGAGAACTTGCTTTCATTTTTGCAGTATTATACAGAGACCATCAGAAGCCACATTGCAAACATTCATCTTGAGCAACTTAATCAATCAGAACAGAGATGGAAGGGACCTTGGAGGTCTTCAAGTCTAGTCTAGGTGCTTTGGAAAATAAGTTGACACTCTCTTCTTTGTGGTTGTCCCTCAAATACTGGAATACTTCTATCATGCCCCCCCTCCAGTCCTCCTTTTCTCTAGATTAGCCAAACCCAAATCTCGCAATTGTTCTTCATATGTTTTAGTCTCCAGGTCTTTAATCATCTTAGTTGCTCTTCTTGGCACTTTTTCCAAAGTCTCAACATCTTTTTTGTAATGTAGTGACCAAAACTGGATATAATATTCCAGGTGTGGTCTTACTAAGGCTTTAAAAAGCCTTACTTACTAATTAACTAAGTATGTAAGGCTTACTTACTAAATACATAAGTAAGTAAGACTTACTTACTTACTAACCTTACTAAGCCTTACTTACTAAGCACTTATATGGACTTAAAGTTGTTCTAAGAAATTTTCCTTGCTATGCTTAGCCCTTGCCTCCTTCCAAATGTGTGGAAAGTTGTCATCCTGGATTTCACAAGATGGCTGAAAGAGGAAGACCCATGTGCTGTTACAATTGTATTGTTTGTGCAGAAGGGGCCATCTCTGCTCAGAAAGGTGAGTGATTATGAAGGAGTGGTAGTCCTTGAGTAACGAATTCACTACATTGTCCCATACAACAGCTCTCACTGCATTGTTTCCTCATCCTTTTTAAAGTTCTTTAAAAAAAAATATTTTTATTGTTTTATATAATACATTTCCTTTCTATGCTGAGCAGTGTGCTCTCTAGGCATCCAAGGTGTTAACATACAAACATCATCATTATAAAAGGTAAAGGTTCCCCTCGCACATATGTAGTAATAATCAAAAGCCAACATGGGTTTGTCAAAAACAGATCATGCCAGACTAATCTTATTGCATTCTTTGACAAAGTGACAAAATTAGTGGGCCAGAGGAATGCTGTCGATAAAATTTACTTGGACTCCAGTAAGGCATATGATAAAGTAGATCATAACCTACTACTAGATAAAGTAGAAAAATGTGGGTTAGACAGCATCACCACCAGATGTATTTGTAACTGGCTGACCAACTGCACCCAATGTGTAGTCCTCAATGGAACTGCATCTACATGGGGGGGGTATGCAGTGGAGTAACCCCAAGTCTCTGTTTTAGGCCCAGTACGCTTCAACATCTTCATCAATAATTTGGATGAGGGGATAAATGGGGAACTTATCAAATTTGCAGATGACACCAAGCTGGCAGAAATAGCCAACACTTCTGAAGATAGGCTTAAGATACAGAAGGATCTTGACAAACTTGAACAGTGGGTGCTATCTAACAAAATGAAATTCAAAAAAAGTAAATGTTCTACATTTAGGCAAGAAAAAAATGCGCAGGTACAGTATATGTGGCATCTTGCTCAATAGTAGTAACTGTGAGAGGGTTGGAATACTGCATTCAGTTTTGGTCACCACAATGTAAAAAAGATGCAGAGACTTTAGGAAGAGTGCAGAGAAGAGCAACAAAGATGATTAGGGGACAGGAGGCTAAAACATATGAAAACGGTTGCAGGAACTGGGTACGTCTAGTTTAATGAAAAGAAGGACTAGGGGAGACATGATAGCAGTGTTCTCAGGGATTGCCACAAAGAAGTGGGAGTCAAACTATTCTCCAAGGCACCTGAGGGTAGAACAAGAAGCAATGGGTAGAGACTAATCAAGGAGAGAAGCAACTTAGAACTGAGGAGAAATTTCCTGACAGAACAATTAATCAGTGGAACAACATGCCTCTAGAAGTTGTGAATGCTCCAACACTGGAAGTTTTAAAGAAGATGTCGGATAACCATTTGTCTGAAGTGGTGTAGGATTTCCTGCCTAAACTCTGTTATTCTATTCTATTCTAATTTGCACACTCCACATAAACATACACATATACTCCATCACAAATGGCCTTTGGATTTTCAGCTTCCACCTAAGGATAGAATGGAAAGTAATAGGCTGTTTTTAGAGTGCAGTACCACAGGCTATTTCTGCTGACTGCTGGCTGCCTGAAATTTGGCAGTTGAAATCTCACTGGCTACAGGTTGATTCAGCCCTCCATCCTTCTGAGGTGGTAAAATGAGGACCCAAATTGTTGGGGGCAATATGCTGACTCTATAAACCACTTAGAGAGGGCTGTAAAGCAAAGAGAAGTGGTATAGAAGTCTAAGTGCTATTGCTATTACTAATGTTATTTTTTTAGATGCAGAAAAATGCACCAGGTGTCCCGATGATCAGCACCCAAATGAAGAGAAAGACCACTGTGTTCCTAAAATTATAACTTATTTGTCTTATGAAGAGTATTTGGGGATTCTTCTGGTTTTCTTTGCTGGGTTCATGGTCTTAATCACAAGCTTTGTGCTGGGAATCTTCATTAAATTCTTAGAAACTCCAATAGTGAAGGCCAACAATCGTGACCTTTCCTTCATTCTCCTGGGCTCACTTCTGCTTTCCTTCTTATCTTCCTTCCTATTCATGGGCCGACCAGTGCAAGCAATGTGCTTCTCCCAACAAATGGTCTTCACCACCATATTCACAGCTGCCATTTCTTCAGTGCTAGCCAAAACAATCACAGTCGTATTGGCGTTTTTGGCTACACAGCCAGGAAACAAGATGAAGAAATGGCTGGGAAAGAGCTTGGCTAACTCTATTGTCCTATCTTGCTCAAGCATCCAAGTAGTTATTGGTAGCATTTGGTTGGGGACTTGTCCCCCTTTCATTGAGTCCGACATGCACTCTCAGCTTGAAGAGATTGTCTTGAAATGCAATGAAGGCTCTGTCACCATGTTTTATTTTGCTCTTGGTTACATGGGCTTCTTGGCTGTCAGTTGCTTCATGGTGGCTTTCCTGGCCAGGAATCTCCCTGGGGCCTTCAACGAAGCCAAGCTGATCACCTTCAGCATGCTAGTCTTCTGCAGTGTCTGGGTGTCTTTCATTCCTGCCTACCTGAGTACCAAAGGGAAGTACATGGTGGCTGTACAGGTCTTCTCCATTTTGGTTTCCAGTTCTGGTCTGCTGGTGTGTATCTTCATCCCTAAGTGCTACATTATTGTGCTAAGGCCAAAGCTGAATACGAAAGAACATCTTAAGATAAAATAGATTGGGAAAGTGATTGTTATGGAACTGCTTCTCAAAAGTTTTATTTAATAGATCCAAGTTTATGTTCCTAAATTTTCAGTGTTCCAATTCCTTCTTTGTTCCTAATGTATCTCCCTCATTCTTAAGATTAGGTTTTATCCTCCTAGACTGATGTTACATACATTAGTCATGGTATCTTCTGGACTTCAGTCAGTGATATTTGTTGTGTCTTTAATCTGTTATTAAATCCGAGAGGACTACATATGACTATGTGATTACATGCTTCTTACTCTGTCTTCAACATGGAAGGTGTTTGAAGGAAAAAACTAATGCTGAAATTGTTGGGCTTAATATTTTAAGGAAATGGATGATAGGAGATTGTGTCACCTTACTCTCAGCAATATGGTACTTTGTATATGCCTATGTTCATATCAGGTGAACATTTGTGTTTACTTGAAGAAAGGAATTTTGAAAAAAAAACAGAAACAAAGTGAGTATGTCTCTGTAAAAGCTGAATCTCTCCACAGAATACAAAATGCTTCAAAAGGTTGGGACAACTTGCCAACATTGGTTGGACAACTTTCTCTATAGGAATCTGCTTGATTGTTTTAACCCTAAGGAAGCCAAGCCAAAGTTTACTAATGGCTGTGAATAAGGAGAAGAGAGGAGAAACAGATTAACAGATTAATCGAGTTGGAAGGGACCTTGTAGGTCATCTAATCCAATCCCCCACCCCATCCAAGCAGGAGATTCTAATCCTGTGATGGCGAACCTATGGCATGTGTGCTGGAAGTGGCATGCAGAGTCATCTCTCTGGGCATGCAAGCCATTGCCCGTAGCTCTTCTGGATTCTGGCGCACTGGCCAGCTGGACTTCACATGTGTAAGAGTGCCAGAAACCAGAAGAGCAGTCGACTGGTGCGCATGCATATACCAGGAAGAAGATCTTCCAGTTTCCAGTGCATGCATGCACACTGGCCAGATGGTCTTTGCACGTGCATGCATGCCAGAAACTGGAAGACCAGGTAGCCAGTGCACATGCATGTGCCGGAAACCAGAAGATCATCTTCCCAGAGCACACATGCACACCGGGTGGCTGCTCTTCTAGTTTCTGGCATGTGTGCATACACACACTCTCCCATTTCAGCACTCAGTCCTGAAAAGTTTCACCAGAAAATTAACCAATCCACCCATTTTCAATCCATTGAAGTGAATTAGCGTTAGTATAGCATGAATTTACCTTTCATACTCATTCTAAATTTATCTTTAGTTCATCATCCAAAACTCCCTTATTGCTTCATCCATATCCTTATGTGTACAAAGATACACTGGCAGTCACAATTACATGCAAAGAACCTGAGAAAATACCATCCTGTCCTCCAAATTAATAGTCTTAACTTTTTGTCAAGCATCTTTATCCATTTCTTTATTTTTCTAAAACAGAATTCAGTAGCAAAATCGTTTAACCATTATCGGATTGGGCAAGATTCATTACTCATAACTTTTCTGACAATTGATAGTGAGATAGGTGGCATATACAGTACATTAAATAAATAAATATTACAGATACAGATTAACAGAGTTGGAAGGGACCTTGTAGGTCATCGAGTCCAACGCCACACCCAAGCAGGAGATCCTACACCCTTTCTAACAGATGTGATTTGATAAACTGCAAGAAAGAAATTAAAAAATAGATTAATAAAAAGGAACTTAAAATGACATATGGGTGAGAGAAGAAGAGCTGATCAAAGAAGAATGATGCCTTTGAATTGTGATGCTGGCATAAATTACAGGTAGTCCTTGTCTTACAACAGTTCATTTAGTGACTATTTAAAGTTACAACAGCACTGAAAAAAGGAATTTATGACCGTTTTTCACAGTTACAACCTTTCCAGCATCCCCATGATCATGTAATTCAGGTGCTTGGCAATTTGTTCATCTTTATGATGGTTGCAGTATCCTAGGTTCATGTAATCCACTTCTGCGACCTTCTGACAAGCAAAATCAGTGGAGAAGCCAGATTCACTTAACAACCATGTTACCAATTTAACAACTGCCATGATTCACTTAACAAATATGGCATGAAAAGTCGTAACTTGGGGCAAAACTCACTTAACAAATTTCTCACTTAGCAACATAAATGTTTGATTTCAATTGTGGTTGTAAGTTAAGAACTACTGTATTGCATATACCATGGACAGCCAGAGCAACCAACAGAGAAGTGCTGAATAATATAAAACCAGACACATCACTAGAAGCCAAAATTACATCTGATTTACTTTGTCCATGTCATTCATGCAAGTTCATTAGAGAAGTCAATGATGCTTGGAATGGTTAGTGCAGGGGTGTCAAACTTGATTTCATTGAGGGCCTCATCAGAGTTGCGTTTAACCTCAGGGTGCCGGAGTGGGTGTGGTGAGGGTGGGCATGGCCAGCTCATTGTCACTTGTGTCATTTCTGCTGCTACTAGATTTTCTTAGAGACATTTGGGGAATTCTTCTCTTTTACTCACCAGTGCCTGTACCCCATCTATGGTCTCTCCTTTTGCATGCATGACTGTTGATTTAGAGTTCAAAGTGTTGGTGTCTCTCCTCTTTGCCATTATCCACATCATAGTAATTTATTTGTCTCCCTTGATGCTATATCTCCAGAGATTTTTCTGCACACTTTTAGAAGATTTGACAACAAGACATCAAAAACATGTCTTCACCTCAACACCACAGTGATTTTTTGTTGACTGAGCTCACAGCATTGGAAAGACATGAATGTATAATTGGGTCAAGAAAAAGAGAATGATGGGAGGTCTTCTAGAACAGTCAGGAGCTGCACTTAGTCCCCTCTCCTTGAGATGTTAAGCCTTGACAAGGCTTTATTGCCTGGCCAAGGAGATACATTGGAACGTCTCTCTCAGAAGAAGGCTGGGCTTTCTTCTACCTTTATCTTGTGTTCTCTGTTCAAAGGTGACATAGTTCTGGAGGCTCAGACAAGAATACAAGTTGTGTTGTTGCTTCTGTTGCTTTTGTGGCCACAGGCAATTTGGGGGATGCCCCAAGCTAAATGCCTCCTGACTTTGAACAGGGATGAGCTGGGCCCACAGAATCATTACAGGCCAGGAGAGTTTTCAATTGGGGGCATCATCTCTGCAACGAAGAGTAGGTTTCGACTTTTAAGTTTCCAAGACAGTCCTTCAAGTCAGTTATCTGGGTAAGTCAGTCTTCCTGCACTGCATTCCAGGCTCCCTCCTATCTTCTCAGGGATTGTCCTGGTGTCCTCCTACTTTTGCTAACTTTCATTCACATCTCAATTTCCTTAACATCCTTTGAACAGAGAGCTAAGCTGTGGATAGAAAAAAGAAGATAGTGGCTCCCTTGCCCCAGAAAGAGATCAAGATGGACAGAAATTATTATTAAGTATTATCAAACATGCATACAAATATGATTAGCAGTGAAATGCTAGAATTAAAGAATGGGTGATTAGATAATGAAAGAATATACTTTAAGGTAAACATGTGTATTAACAGAAGAATTATGTGGATTGGAGGATTGGGACGTACATGAATAGACGTATTTTAAATGTTTAAATGATTGTGATTGGCATTAGAAGTGTATATTGAGATAATGAAAGAATGAAGGATGGAACTTTAATATAAATAGACGTGAAGAGCTTAAAAAGGACAATATGAATAACAAAACAGGTGAAAGATGGAAAATAGAAAGAAACAAGGTCTGAATATTACAGTGATGGGGAGGAAAGTTAAAATAGAGATAGAAATAAGAGGGGAATTATTTTGTGTGTGTGTGTGTGTGTGATTGTATGAAAGAACAAAAAGGAGGCTTAGAACTGAAGGGTGATAGTAAAAGATATTTCTAAACAACATGAAACAATGAAAATGAAATGTAATATGGTAACTATGAGTAATAATATTATGCTTATTTGTATCAAAATGTATGATACCCAGATATCACACCATTCACACATTGATATGTATAAATATAAAATAAAAAAACTTGGGGGAAAAAGATGGACAGAAAAACTCAGAAATGCTGTCGGTTTCCTCTATGTTAGAAACAAGATAACCTCCAGATTCTTTTTTCTGGGCTTAAATTCACAGAAAGTCTTTTTTTAAAAAAAATTTTTTATATTTTTGTTACATAGACAACATAATCACATAACAATAGAAAAAGAAAGGCAGAGGGAAAAGGAAAAAAAAGAAAAAAAAACCCACGCACAAAAAAAGAAAACAAAACCCATCATCCCATACAGTATGTCATTTGATTACAGGTGCTTTAACCTTTATCATTCTTATACATTCGTTGTTTCATTTAATAGTTTTTGGTTTCGTATCGTTTCTTACTCCCCTGCCTGTAGCAATCCATCCCTACTACATTTCCCCACATACACACACCCCATATCTCTCTGTTATATATTTAATAGATGCCACAGTAACCTAGGGTTAAAAAAAGAAAAAGAAAAAAAGAAAAAAAAGGGAAAAAACACAAAAAAGAAAAAAAAAACCATCATCACATGCAGCATGTCGTTTGGTTACAAGTGTTTTAACATCTGCATCTTCAAATAATATTTACCGTCTCAAATGTTTCGTCTAATATAACTAAAGGCCTCATTTTTCTTCTACAATATATATTCAGTTAACATTAGCATTATTTTTCCCCAGAGAGTATACTTATATTCCAGGGACGTGCAGTCACTAGAGGCAAGGGAGGCGGAGCCTCACCAGTCTCCTCAGGAAAAAGAAAGAAATTTAAATATTTTTTTTTAAATAATTAAAGCCAAGATAGTTGCTACCAGATTCCAGCTCACAGTGGCTTGGTGTCTGCTTAGTGTTAACCAAAGCAGGAGGCGAGAGAACTCGGGGCCTCTTTTCCATAAGGAATTTTTCACCTTCTAAAAGTTAATAAAGAGTTAAAAGGCAAAGAAGTTCAGATGGAAAAGAGGCACTAATTCGCCCGCCTCCTGATTTGGAAGCAGCCAATCGTGTCTTCTTGAGCACGCTTACGTTGGGCGGGGCGTGCTTCAGAGGAGAGAGGAGTGGGCGAGAAGGAGGAGGCTGCCTCTTTGCTGCAGACCTGGGCGCTTGGCGGCTCCCACCATCCCCGATGCTGCCGCCCACTGCCCCAGCCTGCTTCTCCAGGCTCCGCTGCTGGAAGTCCCGGATCACCTCTGGGGGAAGGCTGGGTGAGAAGTGGAGCGAAGCTTCTCTGTGGCCTCCCGGCGCTGCCCAGAGGCTCTTGCAGGAGCACGTGTCAGCGGCCGGCTGTGAGACAAGGGAGCACTTAAAGCAGCCGCTGCCACCGCCGCCACCTCCC
The DNA here is from genome assembly GCF_051295495.1 of Thamnophis sirtalis. Taxonomy (NCBI): domain Eukaryota; kingdom Metazoa; phylum Chordata; class Lepidosauria; order Squamata; family Natricidae; genus Thamnophis; species Thamnophis sirtalis. The sequence goes on from NW_028261383.1 coordinate 10,749,582, forward strand.
CTCCTTCACCCGGCGGGGCGGTGGCGGCGGCAGCGGCTACTTTGTCTCACAGCCGGGGCCGCTCCAGGCCGCTGGCCGCTGACACGTGCTCCTGCAAGAGCCTCTGGGCAGCATCGGGAAGCCACAGAGAAGCTTCGCTCCGTTTTTCACTCAGCCTTCCCCCAGAGGCGATCCGGGACTTCCAGCAGCGGAGCTTGGAGAAGCAGCGGACGCAGGCCGGGAAGCAGGGGGGCAGCGGGGCACTTTGCATCGCGGGAGCCAACAAGCGCTTTTGCTGCAGACCCGGGCGCTTGGTTGCTCCCGCGATGCAAATCCCCCACCGCCGAGGCCGACCACTGCCCTGCTGAGCCTCACCAGGTATCAACCTCACCGCACGTCATTGTTATATTCATTGTTAACCTTGCATTTCATATCTTCTTACCTTCAAACAGAGATCTTATTCCTTCATTTTTCAACAAAACATCGCTGCCTATATATACCAGTTTTCATTTGTTCCCTTATTAGAATTGCTTATCAGCAGCGAAATATCATTATAATAAGTTCTTAACCTTATACATTATATCACCAGACCTTATATTAATTCTTCTTTGTGTCATTATTAGATTATTTCACAGCATAATTATATCATCATTTACTTTCTTCAATTAAAGCATAAGTATATCATTTTTCATTTCCAAAGTTTTTCCCCCCCTAGCCAGATAGTCTTCAGGAATCACCAAACTGAATGCATTTAGTCACTGACTTTCCAAAAGTTTATGATGTCCATATTTAATTGATATCAAATGCCATAATGATTATAATGATTTCAATGTAAGATACATGTCTCCACTCAAGGAAGTCCAAAATTCAAACATATATAGAAATTGATAACATATAGGTTATATTAAAAATCACAACTGCTAATTATATTCATGTGTTTTTATGTATCTGAGACTGGACATATCAATACTTTCAGGATATTGTAATCCATTCAGAGGAACTCTTGGGCTTCAGCATTTTAGCATTATTGTTTAACAATGTTACATAACATGTTCTAATGCATTTATATTCCCAGGATACTAATGACAGAGTACTGGAAAATACTCTCCGTCCTTTTTGCTATCCAGGAGATAAATCGGGATTCCCGTCTCTTACCCAACATCACCCTGGGTTATAATATCTATGACAATTATTTCAGTGCACAAATGACTTCAGAGGCTTTGCTGGACCTGCTTTCAGATGGGGAGGCCAATGTGCCCAACTACAGGTGTGGAAGGCAGAGAAACACAGTGGCTGTTCTGGAAGGGGCTGAAACTGGCATCTCCATCCAGATGTCAACCATGTTGGGCACCTACAAAACCCCTCAGGTGTGTCTTTCTCAGAGAGGCAGTTTTCAGTCATACATTTTTGACTTGGACATCCTCCGTTATAAATGCAAAAGTTTTATTCTTGGTATGCGAGGGATCAAATTTTGCTTTTTCAATCTAAAATGTTACCATCTTCCATTCTTTTCAGATCAGTTACAGCTTTGCTTCACAGATCCTGAGGGATAAAACTCGGTTTCCTTTCTTCTACCCGATGCTCCCTGCTGAAGGAGTCCAGTACCCAGGGATGGTCAAGCTGCTCCTCCATTTCAAGTGGACCTTGGTAGGTCTGATGGCTCCAAACACTGAGAAGGGACAGAGGTTCATGAGGATGTTGGCCTCCATGCTGATAAGGAGTGGGATTTGTCCTGTTATAACCCAAGCCTTTTCCACAATTATAGAGAACGTGGTGATAGATCCTGAACCATACCGAAATTGGAGACAAGTGAATGTCTTTCTTTATGGTGCAGAGTCTCATTCAGTTGACATGGGGATAATGATTGCACATCAGCTACTTAAATACTTTAAGGAACCTTTCACAGGAAAGATCCTGGTGACGACAATCCTGCGCGATGTATCCTTATATTTGAAAGAAATAGGGTTCACGCAGAGCATCCATACCATTTTTTCATTTCTTATGAAAACCAACCAAATAGCAAACCATGGTTTGTCTTTGCCCTTTTATTCTGCCATGCAACGCATAAAAGAGGAATCTTTTATGTGTTTGTACACCAAGGATGCCTTCTCTGTGAAAGTCTGGAGACGGTGCAGAGAGAGAGAAGAACTGGAGGTTCAGCCCAAGGAGAAGATGGGCCAGATCTTGTCTCTGGACAACTATTTCATTTACAACAGCATCTGGGCTGTAACCCGGGTCTTAAATGCAGCCTTTTTATCTAGATCAAAGAGAACAAAAAGCAAAGGTGACAAGAACACTGGAATTCCACAGGTAACTACTAACCCCATCAAAAACCTACAGGTGACAGGTATCTCTCCTACAGCTGGATATATATTTTACAATTCTAAGAACTGAACAGATAATTTAACAAATGAACTTACGTTGACAAAATTGTCAGCTAGCCTGCTGCTTGCTGCCTTGGAAAAGAGGGTAGGAGTCAGTTGAGAATTTTTCATTGTAGCTTTGCAATTATAAGTCTGGGCTTTGCTTACCTCTCCAAGATCATTTCTTCTAGCTTTGGTATGCAGCAACCCTTTGGTTCCCTAGCTACAAGGGGGTTGGGCTCTACACAGGGATGGGATCCTACCGGTTTAATAACCAGTTCACTGTGCATGCATGCACAGTTTACTTGAAACTCATCTTCCACATTACTGCTGGTGAGGAAAACAGCTGAGAGATGGCAATCCACTCTGCTGCGCCAATCAGCTGGGCTTCGAAAAAGGAAATATAGGTGAGTATAGCACAGGGGCAGGCAGGCGGGCCCACTTCAATGTTGGAACGAACCGGTTTCCTCCCAGCTGATAGTCGGAGCTACCGATTCACCTGAATCGGTCCAAACCAGTAGAATCCCACCCCTGGCTCTACAGTTTCTTTTAAATTGCTGTTTCACATGTTTTGTCTCAGATCTTGCCTGAAACTTGTTGCTTTCGATTCATTCCTAGTAAAAGTACTTTTCTCTGCTTTATTGAGTCAAGGGTTTTTTCCCTGTAGGAAATGAACAGAGGCAGCCCTGAGAAAAATATACATTTTGCAAAGTTTCCATCACTCTCCACTTTGCATTTTCTTCACCTTTTTTTTTGCTACTTTGACAACATAACATCATAGAATCATAGGGCTGGAAGGTACCTCAGAGGTCTTCCAGTCCAATCCACTGCTCAAGGTAGCATTTTTTTTAACTATGATTAGCTGTGTGACAGTCAGCTGTGCCGCATGATTTAAGAGCCGAGGTGGTGCAGTGGTTAGGGTGCAGTACTGCAGGCCACTTCAGCTGACTGTTAGCTGCAGTTCAGCGGTTCTAATCTCACCAGCTCAAGGTTGACTCAGCCTTCCATCCTTCCGAGGTGGGTGAAATGAGGATCCAGACTGTGGGGGCGATATGCTGACTCTGTAAACTGCTTAGAGAGGGCTGAAAGCCCTATGAAGCGGTATATAAGTCTAACTGCTAGTGCTAACTGCTAATGCTAATGCTAATTTATATTTGCTAAAAATCAGGAAATCCTGCTTTCTAGTAAATCTAAATCAGCTGTTCCCTTGCAGACTCAGAAAAGGCTTCTTAATCCTCCTTTTTTAACACTGCACAGTAGCGAACCGGTAGCAAAATGAACCAGTAGGAGACTTCCGAGCATTTAACCCCTGATTTGAAACCTTCATCTTAGGTGTTCAGAGAGAAATCTTCAGGCTCCCCAGAAATGATTTGGTCTTGCCATACACCTCTGAAAGTCATCTCTAAATATATTTGTATTGTCTTCTATTCCAGCTTCATTCCTTCTTTCAAAGTTCTCAGTTTTACAATAATTCCATCGAAGGAGTGTATCTGGATGAGAATGAAAAGCTGGTAGCAGACCTGGACATTGTAAGTTGGGTGTATACTATCAATAAGTCTGTCAGCCAAGTGAAATTTGGGAGTCTACAAAGAGAACAATCCCTGGATTTCAAGTTGAGGATCCACTCAAATGCTATTGCAAAGATTGAGCAGCTGAACCAGGTGGGGGAAATTATTTTATCTTTTGGAAGTTCTTGCTAATAGGATTTCATTCCTGGGGCAAGGAATGAATAGATTTGAATATCATCTAGGTTCACCTAGAGAGACAAAATAATCTTTGATTATTTATTTATTTACTATTTATTTATAAATTGTGTTGCTTGCCCATCTTAACACAAGGTAACTCTGGGCAGCCTAGAGTCATAATTTGGTTAGATGTCCAGGTGTCTATAAGATCAGCTTCCTTAGAATAATTTCTATTAGGGAACATATCCTTAATTATTCCAGTGAAGCTGAATAGAGCTGTTTTTCTCCTCCATCCCCCAATATTGATTTTAATTATTTTTTTACTGTATTTGTGAAATTATTGCCCCTCCAAGATAGTCCAGAGAAAAAGCATACCCAGAAGTACTAGTTATATCTTTATTGTAAGGTTTCCATCATCTGTTGCTTATGTATCAATTTCTCCCATCTTTCTGAGATGTATAAATATGAATACATTCTTTTGTGGGATGTAGCCTTTCTCAATATTCTTTGGAGGGAGCTCTACCAGTATGTATTGTTTAACAAATTCTGGAGTGGTTAAAATGCTAGGCTTGTCAATTGGAAGGTTGACAGTTCAAGACCCAAGCATCACATGATGGAGTGAGCTCCCATTCTTGTCCCAGCTCCTGCCAACTTAGCAGTTCGAAAATGTGCAAATACAAATAGATAAATAGATATCACTTTGGTGGGAAGCTAACAGCATTCCATGCTCCTCGGTGGATAAACATGTTGCCCACATGACCATGGAACAGAAGTGGGTTCCTATCAGTTCGCACTTATTCGGTAGAACCGGTTCGTCAAATCTACCGAACCGGTTAGAAGAAGTTCCACCAGTGGACCGGGAAAGCAGGCCACACCTACAGAAGAGGTTCCAAAAATTTTTGAAACCCACCACTGCCATGGAAGCATCTTCAGACAATGCTAGCTGCAAGGGTGGTATTCACTTACCTTTCCTATTGGTTCACAAATGTGAGTGATGTGTGGTCAGCCTTCTGCACATGTGCTTTTGGCTAAAAAAAGGGCCTTAATGGGATGCCACAGAGCGACCCACAATTTCAGCTATCAGTTCGGGCGAACCAGTCCAAACTGGCAAAATACCACCTCTGGATGGCTCCCTCACCTAAGAAACAGAAATGAGCACTGTGCCCTAAAATGGGACATGACTAGACAGGGAAAATGTCTATCTTTTAAAGCTTTCATTATTTGCTTTGGTTCCTGTGTTTGATTTCACAAAAATTCATTTTAAAGCAAAGTATCTATCCTCTTGTGCAGTTGAATACAAAAATTCAGATTCTAAATTAAACTATCATTAAGTGTTGTACCTTATGATTCTTGATAAATGTATCTTGTCTTTTTTTGTACACTGAGAGCATATGCACCAAAGACAAATTCCTTGGGTGTCCAATCACACTTGGCCAGTAAAGAATTCTATTTTATTCTATTCTATTCTAACATTGTGGTCTGTGGGAAATTTAGAAGACAAGATGAAAAGGGAAGTAACATTCAATCAAATCAGTTTGATGAGTGCCATTTTTTTTTAAAAAATTAGGAAAATAGGTCTTCAACTGGAGATCCACATCTCTTTTTCTTTTGACCCTTTCTGGACATAAATTCAGGATTCATATTCTGGATGTTTTTCTTCCCTCTGCTCAGCCCCTGCCTGTTTCCAAGTGTGTGAAGAGTTGTCGCCCTGGATTTAGCAAGGTGGCCCAGGAAGGGAGGCCCATCTGCTGCTACGACTGTCTTCCTTGTGCAGAAGGAACCATCTCTACTATGGAAGGTGGGTGACTTTTGGGAAGACTATATAATACCATAACATTTATTATGAATGGATATTTGACAGGCATTTCTCAAACTGGCTTTTTAAATATTCATATCATTATAATTAGTTCATTATAAAATATAAGTAATAATCTTGGAGCTTCAACTGGTGTAGGCATTTAAAAGACACTGGATGCCTATGGGGATTCTCACTTGTCCCAAAGATGCTTTTTCAAAAGGCAACAGGAGTTTGTTTTTCCATGAAGATGTTTTGCTTCTCATCCAAGAAGCTTCTTCAGTAACTGGATACTAGATGAATGGGGGGCTGTTCGTTGCTCTTCATCATTCACAAATACGCTTCATATTTCACTTTGTTATTTACCCTCTTTCTCTGAACAGTAATAATCTCTAGGGTGCCAGGGCATAAAGACATTCATTGGGTCTTAAGAGAAAATCAGGTATTCTTGCAGTTTGTCAACTTTAAATGGAACCATTTCTATGGATAACTAAAATCCATGGCTACAAATTTCCTGAGAAGCTAAGAAGCAGGGAAGTATCTTGGATTAGAAATTGTAGAGAATGTTCATAGTTCAGGTTGTAGATAAAGGCAGGGGTTTGTCTTTCAAACTTGCTGCTTGACTCCTGGATGCTTGTTTACCAAAATAGTTAACATCTTCAGCAGAGTTTTTAGGTGAAGTGTCATGTTCATTTATATAGGTTCTGGGTAGTTAGTTGGTCTTGCGACTGATTGAAACACAAGACTGACTGAATCACAAGGCTGATTGAATCACAAGATTGATTCTGGTCTTCAAAAAATACATAGATTGCCGCTCTGATTGCATCCGCTGAGTCGCGCCCAGCCGCTTTGTTCAGGATAGCCCGCTCCCTTCTGAAAGGGAGGGATGCGGGCAATCCTTTGCAAGGCAGAGCTGAGGAGTGTGTCCAATTTCTCACGGATAAAGTTGCTCGGCTTCGGGCAAACCTGGACTCCAATTGCGCAGAGCCAGCCGAGGTACCGGGGGAAGGTCTTGAACGACATCTTTGGATTGACTTTCAGTCTGTTACTCCTGAGGAAGTGGACAAGGCCTTCGGAGCAGTGAGTGCCTCCACGTATGTACTGGACCCGTGCCCCTCCTGGTTGGTCGCGAACAGCAGGGAGGTGACACTGAGCTGGATCCAGGCGATAGTTACCGCCTCCCTCGGGAGGGGTTCTTTCCACCCCCCTAAAGGTGGTGGTGGTGAGACCCCTCATGAAAAGGCCGTCTTTGGATCCAGCCATTTTAAATAACTATCGTCCAGTCTCCAACCTCCCCTTTGTTGGGAAGGTTGCTGAGAAAGTGGTGGCCTCTCAGCTCCGGCAGTCCTTGGATGAAACCGATTATCTAGATTCCTTTCAGTCTGGATTCAGGCCTGGCTACAGCATAGAAACTGCTTTGGTTGCACTGACCGATGATCTCTGGAGAGCCAGAGATGGGGGCCATACCTCCGTTCTAGTGCTCCTTGACGTCTCAGCGGCCTTCGATACCATCGACCATGGTATCCTTTTGCGACGGTTGTGAGAGGTGGGGGTGGGAGGCACCATTCTTCAGTGGTTCTCCTCCTACCTCTCGGACAGGTCGCAGTCGGTGTTGGTTGGAGGGCAGAGATCAACCCCTAGGCCCCTTAAGTATGGGGTGCCACAGGGTTCGGTCCTGTCCCCCCTCCTGTTTAACATCTACATGAAGCCGCTGGGTGAGATCATTCGGCGGCATGGGATAAAATATCATCAGTACGCGGACGATACATAGTTGTATCTGTCCGCCCCATGCCACCTCAGTGAAGCGGTTGACGTGATGTGTCAGTGACTGGAGGATGTGAGGGTCTGGATGGGGGTAAACAAACTTGCTCTCGATCCTGACAAGACCGAGTGGCTTGTGTTTTTCCCTCCCAATAATTGGCCATGTATTCCAACTCTCAGGCTGGGGGGTGAAATTACACGCCCCTCAGACAGGGTTCTCAATTTGGGAGTCCTCCTGGATCCACAGCTGACTTTAGATCACCATTTGTCAGCTGTGACCAGGGGGGCATTTGCCCAGGTTCGCCTGGTGCACCAATTGCGTCCCTACCTGAACCGGGAGGCTCTCACAACAGTCACTCACACCCTTGTGACCTCAAGACTGGACTACTGCAATGCGCTCTATATGGGGCAGCCCTTGAAGAGTGTTCGGAGACTTCAGCTTGTCCAGAATGCAGCCATGAGAGCGATTGTAGGTGCGCCTCAGTACACCCACATTACACCTATCCTCCGCGAGCTGCACTGGTTGCCTATTGGTCTCCGGATACACTTCAAGGTGCTAGTCGTCACTTATAAAGCCCTACATGGTATTGGACCTGGGTACTTGAGAGACCGCCTCCTGCCGATTACCTCCCAAAGACCCATTAGATCCCACAGACTAGGCCTCCTCTGAATCCCACCTGCTGGCCAATGCCGGCTATCAACTACCCGGAGGAGGGCCTTCTCTGTGGCTGCTCCGGCCCTCTGGATCGATCTCCCCATGGAGATTCGGACCCTCACCACCCTTCAGGCTTTCCATAAAGCCGTTAAGACCTGGCTGTTCCAGCAGGCCTGGGGCTGCTGAGTTCCATCCCCTCTCGAACTGGTGTGCTTGTTGAGACCTTTTAAATTGGTTTTGTATTGTTGTTTGGTTTTGTTGCCTTCCCTTTTGTATTGTTCCCCCCCCCCCCTTTGGTTTTGTTAGCCGCCCTGAGTCCCTCGGGAATAGGGCGGCATACAAGTTGAATAAAACCTCAAACCTCAAACCTCACCCAATCAAAGCATTGATAAAAAAGACATGATTAATATGAGATCCCATTTTTGCTGTTTTCAGATGCAGAAAAATGCACCAAATGTACACCAGATCACCATTCAAACATCAATCAAGTTTACTGTATTCCCAAGATTGAAAACTACCTTTCTTATAAGGAAAATTTGGGAATCATCTTGACTTCCATTGCCTTACTCCTGTCTTTAACCACAGGCCTTGTCTTGGGGATTTTCCTTAAATTCTTGGAATCACCTATTGTGAAAGCCAACAATCGGGACCTCTCCTACATCCTCCTTGCTTCCCTCCTGCTTTCCTTCTTAACCTCCTTCCTGTTCATTGGAGGGCCAACAAAATCAACTTGTCTTCTCCGACAAATGGCTTTCAGCACAATCTTTTCATTTGCCATTTCTTCAGTCTTGGCCAAAACAGTCACTGTGGTGTTAGCCTTCTTGGCCACAAAACCAGGGAATAAAGTGCAGAAATGGTTAGGGAAGAGCCTGGCCAACTCCCTTATCCTTTGTTGTTCTGGCATCCAAGTTGTCATCTGCAGCATTTGGTTGGGTACTTATCCCCCATTCCCTGACACTGACATGCATTCTCAATCCAAAGAGATCATACTACAATGCAATGAAGGATCTGTCACCATGTTTTACTCTGCCCTTGGTTACATGGGTTTCCTGGCTGCCATCTGCTTCACAGTGGCTTTCCTGGCCAGGAATCTTCCTGCAGCCTTCAATGAAGCCAAGTTGATCACTTTCAGCATGCTAATCTTCTGCAGTGTCTGGGTGTCCTTTGTGCCCACCTACCTGAGCACCAAGGGGAAGTACATGGTGGCTGTGCAGGTCTTCTCCATCTTAGCCTCCAGTGCTGGATTGCTGGGCTTCATCTTTTTCCCCAAATGCTACATTATTTTCCTCAGGCCAGATCTGAATACAAAACAACATGTGATGTCAAAATAACAATAAAATGAATTTTGGATAGGTGTTCTCCAATATCAGGGATGTGGTGGCTCAGTGGCTGAGACTCTGAGCTTATCGATCAGAAAGGTTGGCAGTTCAGTGGTTCAAATCCCTAGTGCTGCATAACAGAGTGAGCCAGCTTCTGCCAACTTGGCAGTTTGAAAGCATGTAAAAATGCAAGAAGAAAAATAGGAACCATCTATGGTGGGAAGGTAACAGCGTTCTGTGCATCTTCGGCATTTAGTCATGCTGGCCACATGACCATGGAGATGTCTTCAGACAGCGCTGGCTCCTTGGCTTTGAAACAGAGATGGAACGGCTAGCACATATGTTTGAGGGGAACCTTTACCTTTATCTCCAATATCAGTTACTAATTCTAGAAGTAGTATTTGACACTTTAGCATTCTTTTAAAATATTGAAAAGCACTGTGCCCATTTTTCAACTATTTTTTTTAATTAATGGAAATGGATGACTGCCTTATAATAAATATATTTTCCTCTTTCCAATTTTCTCCTGAGTAATAGAGCTGTGATGGCGAACCTATGGCATGCAGCCCCCTCTCCGATGGCATGCAAGCCATCACCCCAGTTTAGCTTCGACGTGCATGTGCCAGCCAGCTGGCCTTTGGCTCTCTGCTGTGCATGCATGGGGGTGGTGTGTGTGTGCATTGTGTGCATTTGTGTGGGGGTGGGGTGCATGTGGGGGTGGGGTCATGCACATTGCATTTTCAGAGTTTGGCACGTGTACATTCAACACTCATTCTAGAAAAGGTTAGCCACCACTGGTATAGAGTGTATAGAGAAGGGGGAGGTATGCATGCTTAAGGTGAACAGATTGTGCTGAGATTTCCAGTTAATGCATGTTCCAAAATTCTGGCAGCATATTGAGTTTAGATGAATGTTTGGATTTTTAAAAAAACAATATCATTTAGTAAGTACATAACAACATTTGAGATTGCAGGATCATATCTGAGTCAATCAGCGGGACCAGCGGTTTATTCTTCCAAGCTTTTGATCTTGTGCTGGAGCCCATCCTCAGGGAACCCCCCCCTCTCTCTCTCCAGGAACAAAAATAGCTGGAGAAATTATTGAAGTCTGTGAAATGGGGCCCTTGTCAGTTGACAGAAGTGCTGATTTACCACCAGCATACCAGGTACTCAGGAGGGTATGGCAGTACAAGGAAATAACAATCAATGACTTAAAAACCAGCTATTAACACCCCGATTAGCCACACATAACCAGATCTCATAAATATTATGCCTAGAACAATCCAGTGCATATTTTCTGAAGAGAAAGAGAAGTTTTATGAAGAGAGGAATGGCCCAAAATCTGTAGCTAAGAGAGATAGTTCTTAAGTGAGTTTTGCCCCATTCTATGACATTTCTTGCTACAGTTGATAACGAAATCTGTGAATCATGCATTTTTTAAGTTATTAACATAGTTGTTAAATTAATATGGCTTCCACATTGACTTTACTTATCAGAAGGTTGCAAAGGGTGATCACATGACCATAGGACACTGCAATTGAAATAGTTGCCAAATCCCTGAATTTTGATCATATGACTATGTGGATGCTGCAATGGTTGTTAGTATGAAAAATTGTCATTTTTTTCAGCGCCGTAATTTTGAATGGTTACCAAATTAACTGTTGTAAGACAAGGACTACCTGTAATGCATGAAATGCACTGTATTCTGTATTCCTTATGTCTTTTTAAAATGTTATTTTTCTTCATTTGTTTGTTTTGTAGTGTTGGGGTGGTTTTTCTTTTTTTTTGCTGATCATATATTTCTCAACTAAATAAATAAGATTCAGTGCTACTGATACAATCCAAAATCCATGAAGCATTTTTATTTCCAAGTCTTGATAGAGACATACCACCACTTTTTAATACAACGTGGAAAGGGAAAATCAGACCTTCCACCATTCAACAATTCCCCCTCATGACCTTTTGGTTGAATTCCAGGCAAAAGATGAAAGATTTTAACAAAATTGGAATTAACAAGACATATTTATACAAGGTTGAAAAAAAGACATCAGCCTACTCAAACAAGGGCAATGGCAGCTCAGCAGCTGAGATGCTGGGCTTGGCAGCCCAAGTGCAAGACCCAAGCATCAGGTGACAGGATGAGCTCCCATCCTCACCTCAGCTCCTGCCAACCTAGCAGTATGTAAAGTATGTAAATGTAAGTAGGTAAATAGGTATCATTTCGGTTGGAATGTAATAGTGCTTCATGATATCATGCTGGCCACATGACCATGGAAATGCCTTCAAAGAGCACTGGCTCTTTGAAATGAAGATGAGCATTGCCCACCTATATTTCTTTATAAATTTCTTCTCAATGTCATCACACAGACTCATAAATGGTAAGTTCCATAGCACGACTAAATGTCAAGTGCTCCTTCTTCCACCTGCCAGCTAACTGCATTCTCTGAGAATTCTTAGAAGGTGGGCTCTTGTTAAGCACAGGAAAATCAGGAAGTCCAAGCAGTTCAAATGAATATAAAGGTTTATTGTAAGCTTATGCTCTCTACAAGAATCTGAACTACTAACAGTCAAAGCAAATAGACAGTAAGTAAAAATCAATAGAATTCAAGGTGGGCTGAACTGAGATCTCTTGTGGATGTGAAGGAGCTGAGATTGATGATGTGTCTGACCACTCCCTCGGATTCAGCCAAGTCATCTCCTACAGCTAGATAGATATGGATATGGATATAGATATCTATATAAATAGATTATATAGAGATATATAATCTCTCTCTCTGTACATGTATATATCTATCTCTCTATCTATCATACGCTAGCTCTTTGGCTTTGAAATGGAGTCGGAAATGACTAACACATATGTGCAAGGGGAACATTTACCTACACACACACACACACACAGAGAGAGAGAGAGAGAGAGAGAGGGAGAGAGAATATGTCATATAGATAAATAGATATAATTATATAGATGATACAGATCAGGGGTGGGTTTCTGCCAGTTCTAACCCCTTCTATAGAAGAGATTCCACAAATCTACAGTGCTGTTTAGAACCAGTTCCAGTTCCCTCCCCCCGCCCATCCGCACATCATAAAGATGAAGAGCGAGAGGAGGAATTCTGGGAGTTGAAGCCCACAAGTCTTAAAGCTGTCAAGTTTGAACACCCCTGGGTTTTTTTTCTAAAGGGTTAGGGGTGCAAGGGTCTTGTAACTTGACAGCTTTAAGACTTGCACACTTCAATGCCAGAGTTCCTGAGCCAACATTTGGGTTGCTAAGCAAGAGTGTTGTTAAGTGAGTTTCATCACATTTTACAAATTGGCCATGCCCACCCAGTCACATGGCTGCCAAGCTACTCCCACTCAGCCACATGGCCAGCAAGCCACTCCCCCAAAGCAGGCCACACCTACAGAAGAGGTTCTAAAAAATTTGAAACCCACCACTGATACAGATATACTGTAAATACACATACACATATCACATCTATCTTGCATGAATCACCTATTGTCTCATATATCAATTATATATCTATACTAGCTGTACCCAGCCACGCATTGCCGTGGCCCAGTCTGGGCATATTGGGGCGGCGGGTGGGTGCTGCCGTTGGTCAGGACTCATGGCTACTGGGCTGGGCAAAGTTGGTTGGGGGAGACAGCACCAGGGCTGTCGGCCTCGTGAAAGTTGTTGAGCATCTCCTCAGAGGAGCTGCGCTCGGGCTCCCCAAAGTCAGTGGCCCGGGAGAGTGAGACGTCCAGGATCTTGGAGGAGGAGAAGTCCTCGGTGTGCCACCTCACAGGGCACCCAGGGGATGCCCCACCCACGCTGCACCTCAGGCTAACACTGTCGCCACTGCCCCATCAGAGCTGCCTTGGCGAGGCCGTATCTGGCTCGCTATGGGGGTGGAGAGCGCGCGGCTGTCTGGGCTGACAAGATGCTGCAGCCAGCAAAGGCCCGACAAGAGGGGAGGGGAGAGAGGGGAGGGGGAGGTCGAAGGGCTTTGGCTCCCCTTGGTGGAAATGGCTCATCAGAGGAGGGGTGGAAAGGGGAAAGGGTGCGGCCGTAGCCCAGCCACACATATAAAGGGACCATTGGGATGAAGCTGGAGAGAGGCTGAACTGTTCCGAATATACTATACTCACTAAATGAATGCTATGGTAAACGACACAGCTCAATTCCAATGCAATGTCACATGAAATAATTAAATCAAAATTAAAATAAATCAAAATATATGAAAATTCAATATAACAATGCAATCGGAAACATTGAAATGGAATCATGAAATATTTAGTGTAGCGTGTGTTGCTTTTACGTCCATCAGATGGTGTTGGATTTCAAAAAATCATGTTTTTACAAAAAATCATGTTTATACCTGTCACAGGTGTGACATCTATATAATATAAGTATATAAAAACATTCACATATTCAAATGCAACATTGTGTCAAAATTTCAAAGCAATTGGTGAAGAACCTTCGGAGATTAGCGATTTTGAACAAACAACCATTACATTTTTATTTATATAGATAGATGAGAGGTTGAGAGTTCATGCTTAGGTTGGAAATCTCTCTGGATGTAGAATGTATCAAAAGATTTCCTAGGGGAAGCTTTGGAGCAATTTGTCCTGTCTGACTTCTTGGCTCGTTCTCAAACTCTCCATTCCATCTGTGACTTCTCCCAATGGGCAGCTGCCTGTTGCATCACTCACTCAGAGTTAAGACAGATGGTGTCTCTCCTTGTTGCCATTATCCAAATCACAGTGATTTATTTGTTGTTGTGGTGCTAAATCTCTACAGACTTCCCCCCCCCCCCAAAAAAAAACTTTCAGATTTCACATAAACACAAGCCATAATATCATATCAGTTTGTTACTTAATGTCTTTCCACTGGAAAATCATTGGGGACATAAATGCAGACAACCTTTGGAGGCTTTTAGGACAGGTAGGGGCTGTTTTCTCTCCCCACTTAAGACATTAAATCTTGCTGGACTCTGTCTGGATTAAGAAACCTCTGAAGCTTCTGTTTTGGAAGAGGGCTTTGTTTTTTTTTCTTCATACACTTCTTAGTCAAAAGAGACCCAGGGCTGGAGACTCGATCAGGAGCACAAGTCATGTTGCTGCTTCTGCTACTTCTGTGGCCTCCGGCAGCCTGGGGGAGTCTCAGAGCCAAATGCCTCCTGACTCTGAAGAGAGACCAGGTGGATCCAAACAACCATTACAGTCCAGGAGAGTTTCTCATTGGGGGCATAATCTTTGCAACACAGGCTACATTTCGACCACTAAGCTTCAACACAATACCTGTGACTCAATCAAAACAGTAAGTCGATCTTCCTGCACTGCTTTAGAGCCAGTCTGTTCCACTCTGATTTGTAAAGTTCCAACCTCTTCTCTTACAATGAATGGTCTCCTTGATCTGCTAATTTTTCTCTCTTTCTGTCTCATTTCATGCTTGGGGATCCATTGTCCATCCTGTAATTGATGAGCCTCCTTTGAAATTCTCAATACAATAATCAATAAAGATCTTCTGTTTTTCTTGATTTTGAAGAAGACCAGGAACCCTAATCATACAGTGATCTAAATATTACTTAACTCTCCATTCCAGAAATGGCAGTTTAAACATCTCCAGAAATTAATCATAGAATAGGCTAAAATAGGAAAGAAGAGAAGAGAAGAATTGGAAGGGATCTTGGAGGTCTTCTAGTCCAATCCCTAACCAGGCAGGAAACCCTATACCATTTCAGACAAATGGTCCCCTAATCTCTTCTTTAAAAACTCCAATGTTGGAGCACCTACAACTTCTGGAGGCAAGTTATTCCACCGAATACTTATTCTAACTGACAGGAAATTTCTTCTAGTTTGCTTTGCTCCTTGATTAGTTTCCATCTTTTGTTTTTGGCCATGCCTTCAAGTGTTTTGGAAAATAGGTTGACCATCTCTTCTTCGTGGCAGCCCAACAAATATTAGAAGAGTACTATCATGTCATCCCTGGCATTACTTTTTATTAAACTTGACATACCCAATTTCTGCAACCGTTTTAGTTCATATGTTTTAGCCTCCAGTCCTCTAATCATCTTTGTTGCTCTTCTCTGCCCTTTTTCTTGCATCTCAACATCTTTTTTATATCACTGGTAGTCAAAGAAGCTCATTTCATGAGTGTGTTTGTGTGTTCTTTAATGAATCTATATTTAAGAAAATAAGTAGCCAGAGACGGCGAACGAAAATGAAAATCAGTCTAAAATGTTACTCCAGCTACAGGACTACATAAGAAACATTCTATAGAATAGAAACAGCAGATAGGAAAAAAATGGTTAACAAATTAAGACTTATTAATAAAGTAAGATGAAGAAATTAAGATGACATTGAGAACAATTGTTTGCAGAAAAACATAGTTTTCAATGCTTCACATCTACATAGGTAAAATAAATATTTAATGTAGATCAAAAGGGGTTGAAAAACAGCAAACAGAATTCAAAATTGAATTATGTATATATGACAAAGATATAATAGCAAAAATGCATAAATTGTTTTAAAGATTTGAAACAGAAGAACAGAACAGAACAGAACAGAACAGAATAGAATAGAATAGAATAGAATTCTTTATTGGCCAAGTGTGATTGGACACACAAGGAATTTGTCTTTGATGCATATGTTCTCAGTGTACATAAAACAACAAGATACATTTGTCAAGAATCATAAGGCCCAGCACTTAATGATAGTCATGGGGCACAAATAAGCAATCAGGAAACAATATCAATATAAATCATAAGGATATAAGCAACAAAGTTACAGTCCTGCAGTCATAAGTGGGAGGAGATGGGTGATAGGAACAATGAGAAGACTAATAGTAATGCAGCCTTAGTGAATGGTTTGAGAGTGGTGAGGTAATTATTTGTTTAGCAGAGTGATGGCTAAAGGATGCTAAACATTAGGGTTTATTTCTTTTCACTCGCTCATTTCTTGCACTTTTTTCTTTCTCTCTTTGTTTCTGTCTCTTTCTTCTTCTGGTTAGCATTTAATTTTATGCAAACTTTATTAATAAATACCAATTTAAAAAAGAATAAGTTAAAGCTAATAACAACTAAATTCACTCAGACATAAGATGCATTCAATTTTTTTTAAAAATAAAATACATATTGATAGTATCCAAGAGTTCTCATCAAATACATCAGTTCTTTGTTTGGAGATTTGAAAAAAATATCCATCCATATATATAATGAAACACCCCCAAAACTTCCAGCCAAGCTGGATTGAAAATATTGTTAAAAAGTTTGTAAATTGGATGATGGGTACTAATATATTGAATTATGTTCTAATACATTCACACTTTCAGGATGACAGATTCAGAATATTCAAAAATGTTATCCTTCTTCTTTGCTATCCAAGACATCAACCAGAATCCCAAAATTTCATCCAATGTCACCCTGGGTTACAATATCTATGAAAATTATTTCAGTGCCCCAATGACTTCAGAGATTTTGCTAGACCTGCTTTCAGATGGGGAGGCCAATGTCCCCAACTACAGCTGTGGAAAGCAAAGAAACACAGTGGCCGTTCTTGAAGGGACTGAGACTGGCATCTCCAACCAGATTTCAACCATGTTGGGCACCTACAAAATACCACAGGTGTGTCTTTGCTGAGAAGAAAATTTTAGTCAACTTTCAACTATCCTCTGCTATAAATGAAGAGCAAAGATTTATCACCAGAATTATATAAATTAAGGATTAGTTAATTAATTATTATTATTATTAGAGTGCCGAGAAGAGGAACAAAGATGATTAAGTGACTGAAGGCTAAAACATATAGAGAACGGTTGCTGGAATGGGGTATGTCTAGTTTGATGAAAAGAAGAACTAGAGATGATATTGTAGCAGTGTTCCAATATCTCAGGGGCTGCCACAAAAAAGAGGGAGTCAAGCTAATCTCTGAAGCACCTGAGGGCAGGAGGAAGAAGCAACGGGTGGAAACTAATCAAGGAGAAAATAGAATAGAATAGAATAGAATTCTTTATTGGCCAAGTGTGATTGAGGTTAGGAGTTGATACAATTAACACACTGATAAGCAACTTAGAACTAAGGAGAAATTTCCTGATCGTTAGAACAATTAATCAGTGGAACAACTTGTCTCCAGAAGTTGTGAATGCTCCAACATTGGAAGTTTTTAAGAAGAGATTGGACAACCATTTGTCTGAAATGGTATAGGGTTTCCTGCCTAAGCAGGGGGTTGGACTAGAAGACCTCCAAGGTCTTCTAGTCCCTTCCAACTCTGTTATTCTGTTCTGTTCTGTTCTGCTCTGTTCTATTCCATCCCAATACAATACAATACAATAGCAGAGTTGGAAGGGACCTTGGAGGTCTTCTACTCCACCCCCTTGCCGAGGTGGCGCAGTGGTTAGGGTGCAGTACTGCAGGCCACTTCAGCTGACTGTTATCTGCAGTTTAGCAGTTCTAATCTCACCGGCTCAAGGTTGACTCAGCCTTCCATCCTTCTGAGGTGGGTGAAATGAGGACCCAGACTGTGAGGGCGATATGCTGACTCTGTAAACCGCTTAGAGAGGGCTGAAAGCCCTATGAAGTGGTATATAAGTCTAACTGCTATTGCTATTGCTAAGTTGCTTCTCTCCTTGATTAGTTTCCACCCGTTGCTCCTTGTTCTACCCTCAGGTGCCTTGGAAAATAGTTTGGCTCCATCTTCTTTGTGGCAACCCCTGAGATATTGGAACACTGCTATCATGCTATCCCATCCTATCCCATCCCATCCTATTTAATAAAAGGTTCTATTTAGTGGGAGAGGAGAATCATAGCAGACACATCTCCTTCCTGGCAAATTTCCATACTGTGTATCTCTGTTGGCTGTATATAAGAACAAAACTATCCACTGAAGTGAGTAGAGCAGCAATGAAAGACCATAATGAACAGAGATGGCCCTACAAAAATGTCTTCATTGCAGGGAGTAGAATAATTCCTTCATTAGGAGCAGATGTTTAGATTTATGGGTCTCAAATAAAATAGCACCTCTCTTTTTGTCCTTTTCAGATCAGTTACAGTTATTTTTCCCAGAGTTTGAGTGACAACACTCAGTTTCCTTTCTTCTACTCAGTGCTCCCTGCCGAAGGAATCCTATACCCAGGGATAGTCAAGCTGCTTCTCCATTTCAGGTGGGCCTTGGTTGGTCTGATTGCTCCAGACACTGAGAATGGAGAAAGTTTCATGAGGACATTGACTGCCATGCTGATAAGGAATGGCATTTGTCCAGTTTTACGGCAAACCTTTCCCAGATCCTTTCGGGATCTGATTTTAAATTTTGGGTCGTTCCACAATTTGACCAAAGTGAACATCTTTATTTTTAATGCAGACTATACTTCAATCAAAACAGGGTTTGATATTTTAATTATGATCTATGACTCCTTTACTGAATCTCCTAGAGGAAAAGTCCTGATCACCACAATCCGCTGGGATTTCACTATTTATTTGATGGAAGAGGACTTTCCTCTTCAGGACATCCATAGCACTTTTTCCTTTTTGATCAGCAACATTAAACTGCTAGACTCTCGTACATTTTGGAAGTTGTATTTTTCTGCAAGACGCTTCGCAAGGAACTCCTTCCTGTGTTCCTACACCAAGGATGCCTTTTCGGTAAAAGACTTTCAACGGTGTCGACAGAAAGAAGGACTGGAGGCTATGAGGGAAGAGGAGATTGAACAGATCCTGACTATGGATAACTATTTCATTTACAACACTATTTGGGCTGTCGCACGGGCCTTGAATAAAGCTTATTTATCCAGATCCAGATCCCGGGGTGCAATATTCAAAGATGGCAAAAAGCTGAAAACTCCAATGTTGAAATCATGGCAGGTATTTTGTTTCTACTGCATCTGTTTCACTCAGCTCATTTCTTTTGCAATATGTTCTTTCTTAACACCTTCTTGGTAAATATATTTTTTCCATTTTTTTCCTTGCACTTTTTTTTTTACAAGCAAGAATACTACGGTGGCCAACACAGTCTAACAAAAAATATTGTCTGTGTGTGATGTTTACAAAGAGCATAGAAATCTCTACAATAAGGATCTTACATTTGAACTGGAATGAAGGAAATATACTGAGGAACACAGAATAAAAACTATGTAAAATGTCCCAAGAAACTTGCACTTCCTTTCAAAATCAGTATTGTTAAACATCACTCATTTTCTCTTCTATTCCAGCTTCATTCTTTCCTTCGGACTTCTCAGTTTTATAATAATTGCATTAATGGGGTGTATTTGAATGAGAAAGGAGAGCTGGTAGCAGACCTTGCCATTATAAACTGGATTATATTAGCCAATAAGTCTGTCAGCAGATTGACATTTGGGGCTCTAGAAAGACCGGGATTCTTGGATGTGAAGCTCACAATCAGGGAAACTGCTCTTGCAAAGATGGAACTGTTGAAGAAGGTGGGGGAAAATACTTCATTCGGCTCTTTCTAAAAGTCTTACTAAGAGTCTTACTGTTGGGGCAGAGACAGAAATTGGTTTCCTATACATACATACATACATACATACATACATACATACATACATACATACCAGTGGTGGGTTCCAAATTTTTTTAGAACCTCTTCTGTAGGTGTGGTCTGCTTTGTGGGAGTGGCTTGCTGGCCATGTGACTGGTTGGGCATGGCCAATTTGTAAAATGTGCTGAAACTCACTTAACAACGCTCTTGCTTAACAACCCAAATGTTGGCTCAGAAAGTCTGGCATTTGAAGCACACAAGTCTTAAAGCTGTCAAGTTACAAGACCCTTGTACCTCTAACGCTTTAGAAAAAAACAACCCAGGGGTGTTCAAACTTGACAGCTTTAAGACTTGTGGACTTCAACTCCCAGAATTCCTCCTCCAGTCATGTTGGCTCAGGAACTCTGGCATTGAAGTGTGCAAGTCTTAAAGCTGTCAAGTTACAAGATCCTTGCACCCCTAACTAACCCTTTAGGAAAAAAAACCCCAGGGGTGTTCAAACTTGACAGCTTTAAGACTTGTGGACTTCAACTCCCAGAATTCCTCCTCTCGCCCTTCATCTTGATGATGTGCGGACGGGCGTGGAGAGGAAGCTGGAACCAGTTCTAAATGGCACTGCAGATTTGTGGAATCTCTTCTATAGAAGAGGTTAAAACTGGCAGGAACCCACCCCATATACATACAATACATGCACACAGTATATACACAGTAAATATATATACTATATATGCTATATTAAATAAACATATTCCAGGTGAGGGAATCTTTTCCTGATATTCAAATCGAACCAACATTAGATCATTATATAACTATTAATTATTCCAGTTAATTATTTATCTATGAATTAAATCATGAGGTAGCATGATTCATTTTACCAAGACAGAGAATACATCCAAATGTCCCTCGAGTATGCAAATTGAGAATTTAAAGTAAATTTGTACTGTGGGAAAAAAATGACAAGAGAAGGAAAAAAGAAAACAACAAGAGGTTTGATGAATTCATGGTTGTTCAAAGGCTTCAAATTTAGCAAAGCTGAGCCTGGGGAGTCCCAAACCCTTCTCCTTTTGCTATTTTTTCCTAAATAAGCTCATTTTTCAGTGTACTTCTCTTCTCTTTGCCCAGCCCCTGCCTCCTTCCAGGTGTGTGGAAAGCTGTCCTCAGGGATTCATGAAGGTGGCTCAGGAAGAGAAGCCCATCTGTTGCTACAACTGTCGTTCTTGTGCAGAAGGAACCATCTCCACTAAGGAAGGTGGGGGACAGCAGAAGAAAGAGCAAACTTTCAGGAGGACTATATACCCTGACCCAGGTGGTATTGTACCAGTTTGGATCGGTTCACCCGAACTGGTAGCGGAAATCAAGGGTAACCCTGCCCACTTGCCCCGGTTCTATGGCATCCCATTTAGATCCTTTTTTCCCCAAAAGCAAATGCAGGGAAGGCTTTGCATGCACATGCTCACATTTGCGAACCAGTAGGGAAGGTAAATCTGTACCACCCCTGACCCTGACCCATGAAAGTGTATTTCTTTTTTTTAAAAAAATCTTCATAAATTATAAATTTATTTCATAGTGAATTATACAAAAAAAATCTTGAGGCTAAACTGAAATAAGATATTAAATGATACAGTACAAATAAGCCTTGACTATTATGAAAGATGAGGCATCTCTTGTTCTTTATCATTTACAATGAAACATTCAGTGAAAGAGAGGCTCAAGATCCAAAAGGTCCTTGACAGACTAGAATGCTGAGCCCTAGATAAGCAAAATGCAGGTATGACTTTTGAGATCATCACTCAATATTCGTGATGGCGAATGTATGGCATGCGGAGCCATATCTGCTGGCATGAGAGCTGTCAGCTCCAGCACATATGCACATGTCAGCCAGCTGATCTTCGGCCTTCCTGAGGGTCAGGGAGGCTGTTTTCACCCTCCACAAGCTTCAGGAAAGTGTGGGGATGAAAATAAAGAAACATACTAACTTTATCCACCCAAGTTATTCACACCAACCATAGTTTCACCTACAAAATGTATTTCATTGAAGGACATGTTTTATGGTAGATTCAACTCTTGTTCGTTTTCAGATGCAGAACAATGTACCAAATGTTCAGAAGATCAACATCCAAACAACAATCGGGTTCTCTGTATTGCCAAAATTATAAACTATCTTTCTTATAAGGAAAATCTGGGGATTATCCTGACTTCCATTGCCCTGTTCCTCTCTTTAATCACAGGCTTTGTTTTAGGAATCTTCATTAAATTCCTGGAAACACCAATTGTCAAAGCCAACAACCGGGACCTCTCCTACATCCTTCTGGTCTCCCTCATGTTTTCCATATTGACCACTTTCTTCTTTATTGGCCATCCACAGAGAGTGACCTGCCTCCTCCGACAAACAGCTTTCAGTGTCATCTTCTCAATAGCCATTTCTTCAATTTTGGCCAAAACAATCACAGTGGTATTTGCTTTCTTGGCCACAAAACCAGGGAATAAGATGCAGAAATGGCTGAGGAAGAGCTTTGCTAATACCATCATCCTTTCTTGCTCTGGTCTCCAAGTTGTCATCTGCACCATCTGGTTGAGCATCTTTCCTCCATTTCCTGACACTGACATGCACTCCCAACCTAGAGAGGTCATCATACAGTGCAATGAAGGCAGTGTCACCATGTTCTACTCTGCCCTTGGGTACATGGGCTTTCTGGCCATTGTCTGCTTCACAGTAGCTTTCCTGGCCAGGAATCTACCTGGAGCTTTTAATGAAGCCAAGTTGATCACCTTCAGCATGCTGGTCTTTTGCAGTGTTTGGGTGTCCTTTGTGCCTGCTTATCTAAGCACCAAGGGGAAGTATATGGTGGCTGTACAGATCTTCTCCATCTTGGCTTCAAGTGCTGGCCTGCTGGCTTGCATCTTTATCCCCAAGTGCTACATCATTGTGCTCAGACCAGATTTAAATACAAAAGAACAAATGATGTTGAAATGAAATATAAATAACTTTACAGATACCTTTTTTTCTATTCTCTATTTAGTAATTGCAAAGTACAGTAATCGATAAATCAAACCAACTATATTGTCTTGGTAACAATCATAGTTATAGATAAATGTAATGGACTATCATTTGTAATGAATATTTTCTGTTTTGTTTTTAAGTCAAAACTATATATATGAATAATATAAAAAAGGAAAGGGAAACGAAAAAACAAAGCAATTAAAAAGCCAAAATGATATTTGTTTAGTTATAAATCATGTAGGAAAGATATTATTTGTAAATATATATTTGAATAAAGCTGACTACGTTTCATTTTAATCATTGCAACATAATCTAAGCTTGTAGGCTATTCACAACTTTCTAAGTTTGAAAGACTAGCATTTTTCATATATATATATTTGGCTCTGTGATATGTGTATGTGTGTATGTGTGTTTGAGCATAACTCTGGAACATCTTGAGCAATTTCAACCAAACTTTGTACACAGATGACTTACCCTCTGGAAACAAATACTGTGAGGATAAACATCCCTATCACCCCTCGGTGTGTGTGTTCTGTTACTACAGTTGCAAGAAAAAGTATGTGAACCCCTTGGGATGACATGGAGTTTTGCATGAAATGGTCATAAAATGTGCTCTGAACTTCATCTAAGTCACAACAATAGAAAAACACAATCTGCTGAAAATAATACTCCACAAACATTAGATGTTGCCATGGTTTAATTGAACATGCCATGTAAACATTCACAGTGCAGGGAGGAAAAAGTATGTGAACCGTTGGATTCAATAACTGGTTGACCCTTCTTTGGCAGCAATAACCTCAACCAAAAGTTTCCTGTAGTTGCAGATCAGACCTGCACAACGATCTAGAGTAATTTTGGACCACTCCTCTTCACAAAACTGTTTCAGTGTAGCAATATTCTTGGAATGTCTGGTGTGAATCGCTCTCTAAAGGTCATGCCACAGCATTTCAATTGGGTTGACGTCAGGACTCTGACTGGGCCACTCCAGAAGTCAGATTCTGTGCTGTTGAAGCCATTTTTTTGTTGAATTACTTGTATGCTTTGGGTCATTGTCCTGTTGCATCACCCATCCTCTGCGGAGCTTCAGTTGGCAGACAGAGGGTCGTACGTTTTCCTGCAAAATGTCTTGAAAAACCCTGGAATTCATTTTCCCATCAATGACAACAATCTGTCCAGGCCCTGAGGCAGCAAAGCAGCCCCAAACCATGATGCTCCCTCCGCCATGTTTTACAGTGGGGATGAGGTTTTGATGTTGGTGTGCTGTGCTTTTTTTCTCCACACATAGTGTTGTGTGTTTTTCCCAAACAACTCAATTTTGGTTTCATCTGTCCACAGTATATTTTGCCAGTAGTGCTGTGGAACATCCAGGTGCTCTTTTGCAAACTTCAAACGTGCTGCAATATTTTTCTTGGACAGCAATGGCTTCCTCCGAAGTGTCCTCCCATGTACTCCATTCTTGTTGAATGTTTTCCTTAATGTAGATGTGTCAACAAAAATGTTATCATGTGCCAGAGATTTTGGTACATCTTTAGCTGACACTCTAGGATTCTTCTTTACCTCATGAAGCATTCTGCACTGTGCTCTTGCAGTCATTTTTACAGTACGACCACGCCTAGGGAGAGTAGCAACAGTGCTAAACTTTCTCCATTTGTAAACAGTCTGTCTTAACATGGACACATGACCATCAAGACTTTTGGAGATACTTTTGTAACCCTTTCCAGCTTCATGCAAGTCAACAATTCTTGATCGTAGGTCTTCTGAGAGCTCTTTTCTGCGAGGCATGGTTCACATCAGAGAGTGCTTCTTCTTCTTTTTTTAACTGAAAATTTTAAAAAAGCTTTTACAAATATTTACCTCCCCTCCCCCACCCTTCCCACCCTAATCCAACCCCCCCCAACCTTCCCCACCGACTTCCTAGAGCAAATACAGGGTATAAATCTTTAACAATCATATTCTAAAATAAACTAAAAGAAAGTTAGTATCATCTTTCATTTGTGCTTTAATTCCTCTTTTATTAGGCTAACTCTAAACAGATTATATCATTCCTCGCTTTTTCAGTCATAAACTATCTGGAATTTCTTAGTCTCGTATTTATTTTGAATATAGTCAATCCATCTTCTCCACTCCAGTTTATATTTCTCATCTGAGTGATCCTTAAGATATGCTGATATTTCAGCCATCTCTGCTAAGTTTGTTACTTTTAATGTCCATTCTTGAATAGTAGGCAAATCTTCCTTCTTCCAGTAATTGCGCCACCAACAGTCTTGCTGCCATTGTTAGGTACAAAATCAAGTTAGTCTCTATAACAGTACAATCAATAGTTATACCTAACAAGAATAACTGAGGGGTAAACTTTATCCTCTTTTTAAAAATATTTTGCATAATCCACCATATTTTTATCCAGAATGCTTTAACCTTTTTACAAGTCCACCATATATGGTAATATGTAGCATCAGCATAATCACATCTCCAGCATTTAGGTTGTAAATTTGGATACATGGAAGCCAGTTTTTTAGGATCTAAATGCCATCTATAAAACATCTTATAAAAGTTCTCTCTCAGATTTTGGGCTTACATGAATTTTATATTTCTTACCCATATCTTTTCCCATGTATCCAGCATTATTGGTTCTTCAAAATTTTGTGCCCACTTTATCATACAGTCTTTAACTAATTCTGTTTCAGAATCCATTTCTATTAATACATTATATAACCTTTTTATATGCATTTGACTTTGATCCCTAATTTGTTTTAGTAGATTGTCCTCATTTTGCGTAATACCAATTTTCTGATCTTTTTTCCATATGGCCTGTAACTGTCCATACTGAAACCATGTTTGGATTACCTTTTCCTCTTTTAGTACATTCAAGGGTTTTAGCTGTAATACACCTCTTTCTATAGTAAGAAACTGTCTGTATGTAGTTACATCCTGTTTTTGTGCTATACTTATGTTCTCTATTGCATGTCTGGGAATTGCCCACATAGGTATCTTATCGTTTAGTTTATGTTGATATTTTTTCCAGACACGCAATAGAGCATTCCTTAAAATATGACTTTTAAAATTCTTATCCACCTTCTTGTCATATATCAGATAAGCATGCCAACCGTATACCAAATTATGCCCTTCGATGTTAAGTATTCTATCCTCTGTTGAATTGATCCAGTCACTGATTATTGATAAAACTACTGCTTCATAGTATAGTTTCAAATTTGGCATTTCAAGCCTCCTCTCTCACGTACATCTTGCATTATTTTAAGTTTTATTCTCGGCTTTTTCCCTGTTCATACAAATTTGTTAATACCCTTCTGCCATTCAAGCAAATTTGCATCTTTTTAAAGTATTGGTATCATTTGAAAAAGAAATAGGAACTTAGGCAAGACATTCATTTTCACTGCTGCTATTCTTCCCAATAAAGATAATTGTAATTTTTCCCAATTTTTCATCTTTGCCTGTATACTATGCCATAGTGGCTCATAATTATACTTATATAGTTTCCCGTTTGAGGTTGAGATGTAAACTCCTAGATATTTAACCTTTTTAACTATTTCACATCCTGTTATTTTTTCTAAGTCTTCCCTTTGATTAGTGTTCATATTTTTAACTAGCATCTTTGTTTTTCCTAGATTTATTTTAAACCCAGATACTTGGCCATATTGATTAATCATATTCATTAAAACCTTGATAGATTTCTCTAGTTGGATTAAAGTTATAACCAAGTCGTCCGCAAATGCACGTAGTCTATATTCTTGATGCCTAATCTTGATTCCCTGTAAATCATCTGATCCCCATATTTTATTCAACAATAATTCCAGGGTTATAATAAACAATAATGGTGATAGGGGGCAACGCTGTCTTGTACCTTTCTCGATTTTAAATGGTTCTGTTAAGCTTCCATTGACTATAATTTGTGCTGTTTGTTCCTGATATATTGCTTTGATTGATTGTAGAAAATACTCTCCATTTGCATCTTTTGCATTGTTTTCATTAGAAATTGTCAATTCACTCGATCAAAGGCTTTCTCGGCATCTAGAAATATAAGCGCTGTGAGGATTTGGTTATTCTTTCCCAAATATTCCAGTATATTAACAATTTGTCTTATATTACTTCTCATTTGTATCCCTTGTATAAAACCGGTTTGATCATTATGAATCAGTTGCTGAGTAACCAACATTAAGCTATTCGCTAATATTTTAGTAAAAATTTTATAATCTATATTGAGTAGTGATATAGGTCTATACTTTTTTGGTTGACTAAAATCTTGATCTTCTTTAGGTATCAAGGATATGAAAGCTGTCCTCCAAGATGGAGATACCTTTCCTTCCACAGTGTTTCTTGTAAACCCAAAACAGGGGTGTCAGCAACACATCCAATATCATCACACTGATTGGAGTCAAGGTTGGCTCACTCCTGGGTCCAATTAGCTCTTGGAGAGGTAATTAGGCTAGGGGCTCACATACTTTTTCCTCCCCGCACTGTGAATGTTTACATGTTATGTTCAATTAAACCATGGCAACATCTAATGTTTGTGTAGTATTATTTGCAGCAGACTTTGTTTTTCTATTGTTTTGACTTAGATGAAGTTCAGAGCACATTTTATGACCAATTCATGCAAAACTCCACATAATCTCAAGGGGTTCACATACTTTTTCTTGTAACTGTATACAGCCTGTTGTGCCTTCAAATGGCTTCTACTGTACTGCTGTAAAATGGCTTCTACTGTACAGAGCAGTAGAATTGCCATGGTAACAGCTTCTCAGTACTCCACAAGGGAGTTCTGTCTGGTAATGGGGAAAATCCAACATTAGAAATTACATTTGGTCTGGACATTTTTCCCCTATAAATAAATATCTGGACAAAACAGGGTTGTCAGCTAGTGAATAAATAAAATACATAAATAAATGTTACTCTTTGTGGCCATTCGAAAAAGGCTCTACTTATCCTAGATTTTCTAAAGATTTGGGGCCAAACTCTCTGTTCTCCCTCACTGGCCCATCTTCAGAATTTGGAGTCACATATTGCAAGTTCTCCCTTTGGGCACCTGTCTTTTGACTTGTTCAGAGTTCAGAGAGGCGAACTCCTTGCCATTATCTAAATCATAGTAATTCATTTGTTGACTTTATCTTAAATCCCTAAAGATGTATTGTAAAACTCACAAAAACATTAACACCAACATATCAAAAATGTTGATATCAGACTCAAAAGCATTGTTGGGTGGAGTCTATCTCAGAAATGCTTCAAAGATAAATGGCTCAAGAGACAGACATAGAATCTGGGTGTGGTTTCAGGACAAGCAGAGGCTGTGTGTATTTCCATTAGTTGGTCCCCGTCTTGATCTGAAGCTTTTGTCTTACAAGAGGTTTTGGATTTTTCCACCTCTTCTTCTCATTCTTTGTTCAAAAAGTAGATGCAACATAGAAGGCTCAGTCAGGAGTACAAGTCATGTTGCTGCTAATTCTACTTGTGCTGCTTCTGTGGCCACAGGGGGCCTGTGGGATACCCAAAGCCAAATGCCTCCTGACTCTACAACAGGGTGAAGTGGACACACAAAATCTTTACAAGCCCGGAGATTATTTTATTAGTGGCATAGTCTCTGCAATGGATGTTAGGTTTCAATTATTGACCTTCAACAGAAGTCCTTCAACAAAATTCATTGAGTAAGTCCATCTTTCTGCACTGCGTTAGAGCCACTCCATTTCCAATGAATGTCTACAATACCAGATCTCTAACAATGCAAGCTGCTCTTTCATTCATCCCTGAGCTGATGTGGTCTCTGGGAGATGCATCTCTAAGCATAGTGAATGCTATGCTTTCTGTCTTCAATGTGGGATTAGCAATAGAATAGAATAGAATTCTTTATTAGCCAAGTGTGATTGGACACACAAGGAATTTGTCTTTGGTGCATATGCTCTCAGTGTACATAACAAGAAAAGATACATTCATCAAGAATCATAAGGTAGAACACTTAATGATAGTCATAGGATACAAATAGGCAATCAGGAAACAATCAATATCAATACAAATCATAAGGATACAATTGTAACAAAGTTACAATCCTGCAGTCATAAGTGGGAGGAGATGGGTGATAGGAACGATGAGAAGACTAATAGTGATAGTAATGCAGCCTTAGTGAATTTGTTTAGCACAGTGATGGCATTTGGGAAAAAAAACTGTTCTTGTGTCAAGTTGTCTTGGTGTGCAGTGCTCTACAGCATCATTTTGAAAGTAGGAATTGAAAAAAAATTATGTCCAGGATTCGAGGGGTCTATAAATATTTTCACAGCCCTCTTTTTGACTTGTGCAGTGTATAGGTCCTCAATGGAAGGCAGGTTGGCAGTAATTGTTTTTTACTGCAGTTCTGATTATTTCTGAAGTCTGTGTCTGTCTTGTTGGGTTGTAAAACCAAACCAGACAGTTATAGAGGTGCAGTTGACAGACTCAATAGAAATAGAAATAGTACTTAGACTTATATGCCACTTCACAGTGCTTTGCAGCCCTTTCTAAACAGTTTACCAAGTCAACCTATTGCCCCCAACAATCTGGGTCCACATTTTACTGACCTTGGAAGGATGGAAGGTTGAGTCAACCTTGGGCTCTGTGATATTTGAACTGCCAAATTGCAGGCAGCCAGCAGTCATCAGAAGTAGCCTACAGTACTGCATTCTAACCACTGTGCTGCTGCAGCTTGTTTAGATAAATGTTGTTTTTCCACACCAAAATTTACTGCTGGGATGAAAGAGTCCCAGGGAAGAACCTATGTATTCATGGAATTTGCAACTGCCTCTCATTTGGAGAGATAATAATTACTTTATTTTAGCCATTCAGCCTCTTAAAATGTAATATCATTTTAAAAAATCTTAAGAGTTGCATTGAAATATGGAAGCTATGTGTAGCTATCTTTATTAAAATATTTCTTTGAAATATGGGATAAAATGCTTGAAATTGACTCATGAACTTAAAGTTATGTAAGTGAAACCAACTTTTAGTGCATCTTTGAAATACTGTAAGATGCAATTTTTAAAAAAATTCTTTTTCTGTGGAATCAACTTGGAATGTTGCAAACATTTTTGTAAGAATAATTATGATTGATCTTTGTGGTAGAAAAGTGAAATGTTATTTTCGTCTATATGTTCATATCTGCAGAAAGGGATATGAATATTTTTGGAAATTTTTGCCCTTTGTGTTTGCTACCAAGGATATCAACCAGAATGCTGATTTCTTACACAACATCACCCTCGGCTATAACATCTATGAAAATTTCTTCAAGATAGAAATGACTTCAGATCCTTTATTGGACCTGCTTTCAGATGGGGAGGCCAATGTGCCCAACTACAGGTGTGGAAGGCAGAGAAACACAGTGGCTGTTCTGGAAACAGTTGAGACTGGAGTCTCCATCCAGATTTCAACTTTGTTGGGAACCTACAAAATCCCTCAGGTGTGTCTTTCTCAGAAGACAGTTCTCAATCATGTAACTTTGAATGAGAGGTCCTCTGCTGCAAATGAAAAACAGAGTTTTCTTATGTAAATGATAGAACTTGCATTTCACTTGTTCTATTTAAAACACCATCGTCTTCCATTCCTTTCAGATCAGTTACAGTTTTTCTTCCCAGATTCTAAGGGATAAAACTCATTTTCCTTTCTTCTACCCGATGCTCCCTGCTGAAGGAGTCCAGTACCCAGGCATGATCAAACTGCTCCTTCATTTCAAGTGGACCTTGGTTGGCCTTCTCGCTTCAGAAACTGACCAGGGGGAGAGGTTCATGAGGACAATGTCTTCTTTAATGTTAAGGAATGGCATTTGCACAGTTATATATCAAAGCGTACCACTAAGTGTGCATGAGATAGTTTTAACATTTGAACAATATTACAAGTGGAGAAAAGTCAATGTCTTTGTTTACAGTTCAGAGACCAGCTCATTCTGGATTGGAATGCTGATTGTAGAAGTAGTACTTCAAGGTATTCAACCATATTTTTTAGAAAAGGTCTGGATCACCACGGCTCACTGGGACCTCACTTTTAATTTAATGCTTGCTAACCTTTCTTTTAAGTACTTTGGTGCCATTTTTTCCTTTTTGACACAGAAAAGGAAATGGGCAAACTATGATGCTCTTACTCTCTTTCTCAACTCTATATATAATTTTTGGAAGAACATCTTTGCATGTTCATCCACTAAGGATGTTTTTTCAATAAAAGTCTGGAGACGGTGCAAACAGAGAGAAGATCTAGTGCCTCTGAGGGAAGAGGAGATTGATCGGATCCTGACCCTGGACAGCTACCTCATTTACAACACTATCTGGGCTGTGGGTAGGGCCTTAAATTCAGCTTACATATCTGCATCCAAAAGATCAGTAAGAAATAGAGGCATGAAGACAGAACCTCAGAGACTGAAGGCTTGGCAGGTATTTCTTTTCTATCCAAAAAGTTTTATTGGTGGCATTTTTTTTCTTTTTGGATACAGAGAACAAGTGGACAAACTATGATGCATAAGAATTAGTTGTTTCCCTTTAGAGTGGTTATATATTAGAATTATTATGATGTAGCATTGGGAACAGGACCAGGACCAGATGTTGAAACTTCTGTTATTTATAAATCATTGTTCTAATCTATATATTTAAACTGGGGAAGTGTTTGCTCAGTGGCTAAGATGCTGAGCATGTCGATCAAAAGATCGGCAGTTCAGTAGTTTTAATCCCCAGCGCTGTGTAAGGGAGTGAGCTCCTGTTACTTGTCTCAGCTTTTGCCAACCCAGCAGTTTGAAAGTACGTAAAAATGCAAGAAAAAAAATAGGGACCACCTTTCGTGGGAAGGTAACAGCACTCCGTATATCTTCGGTGTTTCGTCATGCTGGCCACATGACCATGAAGAAGTCTTCGGACAGCCCTGGCTCTTCAGCTTAGGAACGGAGATGAGCACTGCCCCCTAGAGCCAGAAATGAGTAGCACACATGTGTGGGAGAACCTTTTCCTTATATATTTAAACATTATGTTAGCACCTATTATTCCTATGCCTATTAATAGTCTGCCCTCCCAGTTGGAAACTCAAAACAGAATTTTGTTTTTGAACAGAGAGGTAGAAAGGTCCATAACTCTCCTAGTACAGACAAAGGGTCAGTTCAAAGAATGTTTAAATTCATTTCTAATTCTTCTTTTCCAGCTTCACTCCTTCCTTCAAAGTTCTGAGTTTCACAATAATTCCATAGATGGGGTATATTTCGATCAGAAAGGAGATCTCACTGCTGATCTGGACATTGTGAACTGGATCATTTTCTCTAATAGATCTGTCAAGAGGATGAAATTTGGGAGTTTAGAAAAAGGGGCATCCCATATTTTGCAATTTACCCTTGACCAGAAGAGTACTGCACAGATAGAAATGCTGAATAAGGTGGGGATCATTTTTTTTTATTCTACTGAAGGCAGATTTTTTAAAAAAATTCTACTGAGACTGGATTGAAATTCTTTGGGGAGGATGTGTCCAGTGGTGAGATTCAGCTTGTTTGCATTGGTTCGGGCGAACTGGATGCTAATTTTGCATCTGGTTCACTGAAGGTTTTTGCAAGGACTGGCTGGCCCTGCCCACCCCACCCCTCCCCTCCCCTCCCCTCCCCGGAATCTCCACATGGCCCAGTTATCATGCCAGGTAAATAAACGAAGGCTCTGGGTGTGTGTGACAAATGAGTCTAGTGGGAGTTCCAGAATTCCAGAAATGGGCCCATGGCCACGCCCATCCAACAACTGGGCAGAGAACTGATTGCTAAAAATTTTCAATCCCACCTTTTAGTTTTAGTCTTTTAGTTTTCATTTCAACTGATTCTCAACAACAAAACTTACAGAGGTTTTTATCGACTATTGAGGTGGCCATTAAAAATGCCACTTTCAATTTTCATGTGAACTATTTGTTGAGTCTGAGGAAATAGAATGTCAGGCCTGCAATTATATTCCTTTTAGAATTTTGGCCTGCCACACTTTCTCTTATTTCATTATGTTGTTTCATTAGTGTAGTAGTTGGGAGGGGGGATAGAAGGGAGTAGGATTGTGGAATGTATTGTTGTAATTCTTTTCTAGAAGACCAAGGTCATCTTTTGTCTCCGCACTTTTATACCTGACTGGAAGCAGCTGGGTATAGATGCCAGCATGGAAGAAGAAGATTGGACCCTGTGATGGATTGTGGGTGTGGGGACAAGATCATGAACTTTTAACTGGGTGGGATCTGATGGAATTTCCACAATTGGGATTACACAGATGTGCTAAGATGTCTGATTTATTAAATTGGAACTTTAAGAATCGTTTTGCCTTGGACTCTGATTTAATTCTTTTTTTTAAAACATATTTTTATTTCCATTTTCATAACATACAATCACATGTATACTATACATAGCCAGTATCATATAGTATTAAATAATGATTACATCAGTTCCTCTTGTCCTCAGTGCCCCAAAAAGATTAACACCCATTATTTAATTTAATTTAATTATTTAAATTCTCTGATTTAATTCTGTATGATATTTGGAACACTGAAATAGAAATTGATTGAGCAAGTCATGCAGATAACATAATTCTCTTAGCCGAAGCAAAGAATCCATTGTTTCCATGGAGATTTTCAGTCATCCAGGTCATGGTTGTCCCAAAGATGCTTTTTTCAAGGGGCAAGTGGACTTTCTTTGTTTTTCCTTTGCTTCCTATCCAAGAAGTTTTTTCAGCTCTGACAGGTTGGTGGAGAATGGAAAGATTTATATTTCTTGCAGACACCAGGTCATTGCCTCTTGAAAAAGCACCTTTGGAACAACCATGACCTGGATGACTGAGAATTTCCATAGACATTTAGCAATGCAGTTTGGAATGAACACACTTCAAAGGGTGCGGGAGTATGACTGGATTTCTAGAAAAAATGCAGACTACAGGAACCATTTGCTCTTCAGTTTGAGATGCACACAACACAGACTCATCCCCAGGAGCCTGTGCCTGCATTCAACAATGAAGGGACACTGGGCAGAAAACATCCTGAAAAAAGCACAGCTCCACAGCATAGTCCTTTCAACAGTTCCAAGAAGGCTCCACAATCATTTGCACTGCTCAGGTGACACTGAGGACACAGACAAACCTCCAAGTGGCCTCAATGACTCCCTAAAAGAATGCAAATGACCAGCTGCCTGCAAGGAATATATATCCTTCCATTCTCCACCATCCAGTCAGCACTGAAGAAGCTTCTTGGATGGGAAGTGAAATGTCTTTTGTCTCTTGTCTCCATCCAACATTTCTCCATACAATGTTCAAATCTAAAGTCTAAATTTGTAGTATGTATGAAATATGAAGAGTGAAGATAAACAGAGAAGAAATATATCGTTCAATCTGTTTGCTGCTGAGATGACTTGCTGGATTTTAATTAGTCACACTGGAGACCACCAACTTCTTATTCCATTGCCAGTTTTATAAACATAATTTCATTTTCTGTGTATTTTTTTTATCTATTTCCTCAGCCCCTGCCTCCTTCCAGGTGTGTTGAAAGCTGTCTTCCTGGGTTCATGAAGGTGGTTCAGGAAGAGAAGCCCATCTGTTGCTACAACTGTCGTCCTTGTGCAGAAGGAACCATCTCCATCAAGGAAGGTGAGTGACAGCAGAAGAAAGAGCAAACTTTCAGGAGGACTATATACCCTGACCCAGGTGGTATTGTACCAGTTTGGATCAGTTCACCCCATCCGGTAGTGGAAATCAAGGGTGACCCTGCCCACTCGCCCCATTTCTATGGCATCCCATTTAGGTCCTTCCCCCCCAAAAGCGCATACAGGGAAGGCTTTGCATGCACATGCTCACATTTGCGAACCAGTAGGGAAGGTAAGTCTGTACCACCCCTGACCCTGACCCATGAAAGTGTATTTCTTTTTTTAAAAAAAATCTTCATAAATTATAAGTTTATTTCATAGTGAATTATACAAAAAAAAATATTGAGGCTAAACTGAAATAGGATATTAAATGATACAGTACAAATAAGGCTTGACTATTATGAAAGATGTGGCATCTCTTTATCATTTACAATGAAACATTCAATGAAAGAGAGACTCAAGATCCAAAAGAACCTGCTGTTATGATTGTTTACCTTGTGCAGAAGGAACCATCTCCACCATTGATGGTGGGTGACACCAAAGTAAAAGGTCTGGTATTTGGGAAGACTATAGACTGTGATCCTTTTAGGACTGGATGTTTTGATTGTCATTTTAAAGCCTGGTTTAAAGAAAAATAATTTCTTTTAATATTTATTACATAATCAATTATAAAATTAATTTTGGAATTTAAATTGGGTGCAGGTTGGCATTCCTTGCACTTCATCTTCTTTATTAGTCAACTTCTACAAATTTTTCTTGGCATCTCTTGAGGAATGGAAAACTTTTAATCCTTCTCTTCCCTTCCCTTCCCTTCTTTTCCCTGTCCTGTCCTAAATCCATGATTAAAACTTTGAAGGTTTTTTAAATATATCCACCTACAGACCCATTCTTCCTTCATTCCTTCATTCTCTCCTTTCTTACTTCCTCATTCCCTCCCCCTCCTCCTCCTAGAGTTGGTTTCCACCAGTCACTACTGGTGCGCAGAAGCAAAAAACAAGTTGGCAGCACTGAGAGAACCATTTTGGGGGTGTGGCAGGCATGGGTTGCTGCTGGTTACGGCGACCCAGGCCACCAAACTATTACCGGTTTGGCCAAACTGTTCTGAACTGGTAGGAACCCACCACTGCCTCCCCCCCCACCTCTTCACCCCTCCCCTCTCTCCCCCTCCCTCCCTTGCCCTCCCTCCCTCCCTTCCTCCCTCCCTCCCTTCCTTCCTTCCTTCCTTCAATTCTAGGTTCAACTATAGGAGGTCATTGCTATTTTCAAAGAGAATTTAAGAAAGGAGCTTCCTCAACAGCCAGGTTACACATGAAGACAAGCATTGGGGTTTATTGGAGAAATATCTTCTTAAGTGAATCAGAACTTGAAGGGGCCATTGAGGCCTTGAGTCCATTCTGCCACTCCTTCATGTGTTTAAAATAGTCCAGTATAGATGATAAAATGACAATCTTTTCATAGGTTCTTAGAGAGCTGTGGAATCCTTTAGATTTTTTCTCTGATTCATGGTATCTGGAACACAAACACTAAAAACAGACACAGCTCACCCTTGGAATGTGTGGGAGTGGTTCTTATTTCCCTTTGGCACTTATCTTTCTACATTTTATTACTTAACATCCTTAACCATTACTGCATGCTACCTTTCTCCACAACCATTCAATCCCAACATCACCAGTTTCACTCCAGCTATACATTTGATAGAAGAAATTATTTATGATAGATATTAATCTTACTTTTTACAGATGCTGAAAAATGCACCAAATGTCCAGCAGATCAGCATCCAAACATCAACCAAGATGACTGTATACCTAAGGTTGAAATTTTCCTGTCCTATGCAGAAAATTTAGGGATCATCCTAGCTTCACTTGCCGTGTTCCTGTCTTTGGTAACCAGCTTAGTTTTGGGAATCTTCATTAAATTCCAAGAAACTCCCATAGTCAAAGCCAACAATCGGGATCTCTCCTACATTCTCCTTATCTCGCTCCTGCTTTCCTTCTTGACCTCCTTCCTATTTCTTGGCCAACCACGGTCTGCTACTTGCCTTCTCCAACAAACAGCATTCAGTAACATCTTCTCAGTTGCCATTTCGACTGTCTTAGCCAAAACAATCATGGTGGTGTTGGCATTCTTGGCTACAAAACCAGGGAATAAAGTACAGAGGTGGTTAAAGAAGAGCCTGGCCAACTCCATCATCATTTTTTGTTCTGTTGTGCAAATAGTCCTCTGCAGCGTATGGTTGGGCACTTCTCCCCCATTCCTTGAGTCAGACATGTATTCACAATCTGCAGAGATCATCCTCCAATGCAATCAAGGCTCTGTTGTCATGTTTTATCTTGCCCTTGGCTACATGGGTTTCCTTGCTCTCATCTGCTTCACAGTGGCTTTCCTGGCCAGGAATCTCCCTGGGGCCTTCAATGAAGCCAAGCTCATCACCTTCAGCATGCTGGTATTCTGCAGCGTCTGGATCTCCTTCGTTCCCACTTACCTGAGCACCAAAGGGAAGTACATGGTGGCTGTGCAGATCTTCTCCATATTGGCTTCAAGTACTGGCCTGCTAGGCTGCATCTTCATCCCCAAGTGCTACATTATTTTTTTAAGACCAAAGCTGAATACAAAAGAACACTTGCTGTCAAAATAAACTAGTAGTTAACTTTAGGTACCTTTAACAAAAATAACTGTTTTCGAGAGAGGAATTTTTTGCATTGAAATAGAAATAAACCAGCAGTTTTTAAACATATTCCCCCTTTTTTATTCAAATTTTATAGAAAACTCTACTGGGGTTCTCTCACCCCCCACCTTTGTCTTTCTGTCTCTCTCTCTCTGTCTCTCTCACTTTTTCTCCAAAATGTTGGTCAGTTAACTGAAGGCATCTGAGGTGTCCCAGCTACAGAACCCAGAGTGCTCACCTACTACACACAAACACACACTGATGTACAGGGTTCCTCTTGCTCTGAATCTTCTGGTGACCTCCTACATACAAGAGTGCAAGGTCTTCTAATTAAGAACCGAAGGCATCTCAATTCCTCTCAGGCCTAGAGTTAACATGAAAATCCAGTGTGGAATCAAAACCCAGGACTCATAACAAATTTTCCCAAATTTTACTAGACAGTATGTACTGAAGGGGGAGTCCTCCAAAAGCCGTGTTACACATTCCCACAGTCCTCCCCACTTCTGATCTCTCCATTGGCAAAATATGTATATGAAAGGACAAGGTTTAACTTTATAATATTCTGGAAACAGTTACTAAAAGACCTACTGCAAGAACTAAACATTTTAGAGCTGAATTTGAAAAATGGTCTGTCCCAGGAAATCATGAGGTAAACTAATTCCATAGAGTCCTGGGACTTGTTGCATAAATCACTTTGTCAGAGCCCTTAAATCTTGCACACTGGGTTTGTATGCTGCAGTCATGTCAATTCCCTGTCCAATGAAAGTCATGTCTTGCACTCTTATGACCATAGAAGCAGGGCCATGAAGTTATGGTGCCAAGTTTAAAGAATAACCCTAGTAGCAATAGCAGCAGCACTTAGACTCGTATACCACTTCATAGTGCATTACAGCACTCTCTGGGTTGTTTACAATGTCAGCTTATTGCCCCCAATATTTCGCATTCCAATTTTGTTGATCTTGGAAAGAGGGAATGCTGAGTCAACCTTGAGTTGGTTAGGATCAAACCAGGGGTGGGTTCTGGCCAGTATGGCCATACCAGTAGCCGGGAGCAGCTGACAGAGTACTGGTATGATGGCTCATTTGGCCCAGCCACCCGCCCACTTCTATACTTGTTTTTAAAGCAACCAGCCAAAGGCGCATGTGCACACAGCGTGTGGCACCTGCACGAGGTACGACAAGCAGCTGGGTGTCACAAGGGTGATGGAGTGTGCATGTGCACCCAGCACACATGCATGAACAGGACGCATGGCCTCGTGAGCACCGTACCAGTAGCGATGGGGAGAGGAACCCACCACTGGATCAAACTCCTGTCCGTGGGCAGAGTTAGCCTGCAATACTGCATTCTAGCTACTGGTCTTTAAGCTAGGAGGTTCAGCACAGGATCTAGATCTGGGTACTGTGGAAATAGACCACCCTGGGTTGTATCTCTGCTGTCACTATTAAGGAGCTCCTGACAGCTTTGGATATCATCTTCCTTGCTGTGAATGCTTTTTACACTATAATTTTAAATCTCTTTGCTCGAAGTAATAATAAAGCATAAACTCTGTTCACTGGTGTGCTTATTGTCTCTGGATCAAAAAGAAACAATTGCTTGGGCACCTGATCACTGCCCCAGACATTTGACAAATCAGAGGTTCACCTGGACTGACATAAATGACATGAAATGTTGAATGGCAGTTGGACTTACCTGAACTGCATGTTTAGTAGAGAAGCGTGGGAGGAGTAACACGTGGGTATTACCCAAGCCTTCTTGCCTATTGGAGTCTGAGGTATTAATCTTTTGGAGCCACACCTCCGTACCTCCTCCGACTCTCCCAGATTAACCGATGGATCGTAGCAGACACTGAAAGGAAGGACAAACAAAAACAGCCAACACATATCCTTCCTAATTGCTAATGCTGAACCTGGACTCGCTCAGGCCCCCCTAGGCACAGGGGCACCCAGAACAGGAGCGTGGAACTGCATTGCTGCCAGCATCTTGGATATGTCTTGTAGCAGGCGCACATCAGAGGCTGGAGTCCTGTCCCTCAGCTGCTCCAACCATAGGACCGTGGACCTGTTAAAGAAAGAGGCGGAGGCGGCCGCCCTGATAGCCCAGGTGATAGCCTGAAATGTTTTGCGCAGGACAATGTCTGCCTTCTTGTCCTCAGGTTTGAGGCAGTTGGCAGTGTCTCCTGCGACCACTGTTGAGGATGATGCCAGAGTGGCCACTGGGTTGTCCACCTCCAGTACCTGGAGAGCCTGGGCAAAAGTTTGATTAAGATTATAAAACTTTCTTTCATTTCCACCTGGGGTGGGGAAGGACCCTGGTTTTACCCACTGTGATTTAAGCATTTCCATGAACATCTCAGGCGTGGGAATCTCCTCCTTAGCCACGGGGGGGGGGGGGTCTATGGAAGGGTCCCTTTTTCTTCTTGCTCTTACCCTTGTCCGATGACTCTGCTGCTGGTTTGGGATCCGGGGGGGGGGGATCCAGATCGACTGTGGCTGCAGCCTTGCGAAGTAAGGAGCTAAATAAGGACGGGGGGAAAAGCCCTGCAACGGTGGAATCATCCTCTGTCTGGGGATCCTCATCCTCTGAGAACCCAACCTCCTTCAATTCTCCTTCCTCTAGGTCGGAGGCCTCGCTAGCCATGGAGGGGGAGGGAGACCTGGCTTCCCTGGCCGCTGATGTGCTGGGACGCTCTTGGGGGATCCTGTGGGGCCCTGCTCCTGGAGCTTTGAGGTTGCTGACCTAAGCTAGAAGCCATTACCTGGGCCAGAGCCCTGGCTAGCATGTCCTGGAAACTGTTGGTTAAGTCAGGCAGGGCAGGCTGCAGTTCTGGAGGCTGGGGGTATTCCCTGGGCTCCGGGGATAGGGGGGCCATGTGAAGCCTGGTTGGGCTGGTGGTTCTGCGCCCAAGGGGATCCGCTCAGGAGTCCACTGGGGGAGCAGGCGAAAGGGGGGGTGATAAGGAGCTATGTCTTCTAAAGGAGCCCCCTGGAGAGGCTGGAGATGCTGGCCGGGCCTCCACCCGGGCTGGGGCCCTGCGAGGGGAACGAGACCTGGAAGGGGAAGAGCTGATGGTCGCCCTGAATTCCCTGGCCGAGGCCCTGGTGTTTCTGGCCTCCTTTCTGGGGGCTGCCTGTTTGGGGGCCCTGGCCTTATCTCTCCTCAGCGGGGATCTCCCCCTGGGAGATGGGGAAACGCCTCTGGAAGTTCCCTTGCCGGGATCCGCACCCCCTGGGGCCTTGGGCCTGGTGCCCCTGCTTCTGGTCGCCTCCACCATTACTCACGGTTAGATGCACACTACCTCCTCCTCCTATAGCCAGCTGCAAGGTCGGATTCTGCTCTCCGAGGCTGGATCTGCTCCTTGACTCTTTGCGCTCAGCGGTCTCAGTTGCCGGCAGGCCCAACTCTGGAATACCCCCCGGATCACTGGTGGGGTAGAGCCTAGAAGAAGCCTCTTCCGGCTTGCTGGAGCCTTCTGAGCGCTTTCGGCCTCCGTAGGGGAGAGCTGATCACGCGCTCGCCCACGTGGTCTTTTCAAAATGGTGACCGCCGACCTGCGGACCGATCCTCCTGTTGCTGGCGATCGTAGGGGGAGCTTCTGGAAGTCCCCAAGCCTCGCAGGTCCTCTTCTGCCCCCCACGGGCCTGGACGTCGCTCGGATCGGATCGTTCGTGCCAGGCAGAGGCTTCTTTCCCCTTCTCACACGACCAGCCGGTCGCACGGGGCGTGCGCGCTCACGCTGGTTCGCAACGAGGCTTTTCCAGCGGCACGGAGCACAGCAGAGGAGAGGTGAGAAGAAAGGCAAAGGTCTGTTGGAATCCTTTGTAGTTAGTAATCGCTGATGCCAATTCTGAAGAAAAAAACACTCTAAGTCTTTGAAGAGAAGGAAGAGATGGAGTAACACTCCTTTTCAGGCCAAGACTGAGGTTAATCTGGGAGAGTTGGAGGAGGCACGGAGGTGTGGCTCCAAAAGATTAATACCTCAGTCTCCAATAGGCAAGAAGGCTTGGGTAATACCCACGTGTTACTCCTCCCACGCCTTCTCTTCGGAAACTGATAGATTCCTCACTTGATTTTTGATTTTGAATTGTTGAAATTGATTTTGAGTCCAGATTGGTTCTGTCCAGGCACATGGAAAGTTCCATTGGTCAAGATAAATTTTAGGAGATGGGGAGTATGCCTTCAGCAAAGTGTTGAGTCTTGGTGATTGCCTGGACAAATTCCTGCCATTTTCTTGGCAAGATTTTAGCAATAGGAATAGCACTTAATCTTATATATTGCTCCATAGTGCTTTATAGCACACACTAAGTGGTTTACAATTTCAGCATATTACCCTCAACAATTTGGGTCCTTGTTTTACTAACCTCAGAAAGATGGAAGACTGAGTCAACCTCGAGCCCATCAGGATTGAACTCCAGACTGTGGGCAGAGTTAACCTGCAATATTGCATTCTAACCCTTATGCCACCTGGGCTCCATTTTTAGAATTGGTTTGCCTTTCATTCCCTCCATGGGCTGAAAGAGAATGACTGGCCTAAAATCATCCCGTTGGATTTGTGCCCAAGGCAAGACTGGAACTCAGCAACCCAGTTTCTATCTGGTACCTTAACCACTGCATCAAACTAATTCTCTCAAGTCTAATTTGGGAGCTAAAAAGTCTATTTCAATAGATGAATGAAAAAAATATTTTAGCGCTGAGAGACATAAAAGGTCAAATTGAAGATGGATCATTCTGAGATATCAGTTGTAGCTGTTGCTTACAATCCACACTACTTTCATGACTCTGAGCAGCATACATGAGCAAATCATTTCAAAATAATTGTAGATATACAGAAGAAGCATCTGCAGAGGGGGATAAAAACCATAACCAACCAACCACAATTTAATTGAAGGGCCACCTCTTTTGCAAGTAATGATATCACATGCATGTACAAAATGGTGGCATTTCAACGACATTTTTCAGAATCACATTGACTTTTTTTAGCACTACCTCGATGCTCCTGGTGTGTAGTAAAAGTTCTAGAATCCAAAGACCCATTGAAATATTTCAGTGGGCCTTTGAAGTCCAGGATCGATTAGTCATTAAGCAAAATAAGCATATTGCTTAGGGCACCAAGGGAAAAGATGCCACACATTATTTTCCTCCCTCTCTAACACATGGATTTCTCACCCCCATTGGAAACCAGGTGGCTGTCAAAGAGAAGGAAGAGCGCACCTTGTGGGCTTCTTCCAACAGCCAAAGAAGGAACAGGAGGGCAGGATTCGGCTGTTGGAAGAAGCCCATGCGCCATGTGCTCCCTTCTCTTTGACAGCCACCTGGTTTTCTATGTGGGGGGGAATCTATGTGTTGGAGGAGAAGAGAAGGCTGAGCTTCTGCTAGGTACTGCCTTTTTCATCCCTCTCTGGATCAGGCTTCTGGTCTGGTCTCCTGAAAAAGCCTCCCCCCGCCGTTTCCTTCTCTTTGATAAGCAGCTTGCAAAATGGGGTGCTTCTCAAAGTAAAAGAAGCAGGGGGCTTCTTCCAACAGCCAAAGCCTATGTCTACTCCTCTTCCTTCTTTGGCTGTTGGAAGAAGTCTCCACCACCATTTCCTTCGCTTTGACCACTGTCAGTGGCAGACATGAGGGAAATGGTGTGTGTGTGTGTGTGTGTGCGTGTGTGTGCACCCCCATCTCCCCCCTTCTGGCAGAGCTGCAGTGTTGGAGCTCAGAGGTAAGGTGAGGTCGGGTTTCCCCCCCTGCTGTTCTGGAAGAAAAGAAATCTAATGCAGCAGGAGGAGGAGGGGCAGCGTAAAGGAGAGCCACCTTAAACCAAAGCCTCTGAGTAAATGGGAAAGAAAGCTGTGCTTTTCGAGTGACTATTTTTGGCAGGTTCCAAGTGCGGCTTTCTTTCCCAGTTACTCAGAGGTTTTGGTTTAAGATGGTCCTGCTTTACGCCACCCGTCCTCTTCCTTCGGCAAGTGGCAGGTGCCTCAGACTCGGCGGGCAGCTCAGGGGAGACAATGGGCATGATGACTTCCCTCCCCTGGAGCTTCCGAAACCACCCCCATCTAAGCCCTCCCAGGAGCTGAGCGGAGCAGGAGCCCCAAAAGTGAAACACCTCTCCTTTCCAGTCATCACTGCCTGTTGGCCCACGGGGGCGTCTTGGGAGTGAAGCCTTCGGTGCCAAGTACTGAGTTTCCCTTCTGCCCCCATGAAAATCACCCCCATCCCACTCACTCCAGTTAAATGTGCATAGGGCTGATAGGGTTAGTTTTAAATGGATAGTGAGGCTTCTTTGCCAGCTACCCAGCTGGCAAAACAGAATTTTTTGCCAACTGGAAGGGATATTTGTGTGAGAGAGAGAGGGAGGGGGGAGAGAAAGAGAAAGAGTAAGAGAGAAAGAAAGAGAAAGGAGGGAAGGAAAGGAGAGACAAAGATAGAAAGAGAAAGTGAGAGAAAGCAAGAAAGAAAGAAAGAGAAAAAAGAAAAGAAAGAGAAAGAAGGAAAGAGAAAGAAAGGAAGAGAAAGAAAGGAAAGAGGAAGAGAAAGAGAAAAGGAGGAAGAAAAGAAAGAGGGAAAGACAAAAGAAAGAAAGAAAGAAAAAGGAAGAAGGAAGAAAAGAAAGAGGGAGAGAGACACAAGAAAAAAGAAAGAAAAAGAAAGGAAGTAAAGAAAGAAAAAAGAGGGAGAGAGACACACAAGAAAGAAAGAAGGAAGAAAGGAAAGAAAGAAAAAAGAAAGTAAAAGAAAACTTATGATCACAATTGAGGCCAAAATTTTGGTTGCTAAGCAAGAGCATTGTTAAGTGAGTTTCACCACATTTTACAAGGTAGCCACTCCCACCCGGTCACATGACTGCGAAGCCACTCCCATCCAGTCACATGACTGCCAAGCCACGCCCACAAAAGAGGCCACACCTACAGAAGAGGTTCTAAAAAAATTTGAAACCCACCACTGAACTAGATATAAGGACATTTTTTTCTGTTGCCATCACTCTGCTAAACAAATAATTCTCTCACCACTGTCAAACCATTCACTAACGCTGCCTTACTATTACTATTATCATTCTCATCATTCTTATCACCCATTTCTTCCCACTTATGAGTGCAGAACTGTAACTTTGTTGCTTGTATCCTTATGATTTATATTGATTTTTTTCCTGATTGCTTATTTGTACCCTTTGATGTTTACCCATTAAATGTTGTACCTTA